>NC_081347.1:6883074-6905134 GCF_029784015.1 Lycium ferocissimum
AGGCAAAAACGTGTTTTATTGGATTTTAAATATTTTAAAAGTTGGGTAACTATACAGGAGAGAAAATGGTGCAAACATTTCGGACCTTAAATATTTTAAAAGTTGGGTAACTATACAGGAGAGAAAATGGTGCAAACATTTGCACCACTCACAGCCCAATTTATAGATGTACGTATGTGTTTCCTTAATTTTTTTTAGATATTTAATTTTTTTTTAGATTCAAATTCAAAAACAATAACTAATTATTAACTAATTAACTTTTTTTGTCCTAAAACTATCATGTGTCATTATCTTATGATGCCACTTGTCAAAATCCTAAGGCAAACTATCCTCTTTTTAATTATATATAGATCCGTCGGATTTACTGGTTCTTTTGTCTCATTGGTGACTCAGTGTACTATCCTAGTATTTTGCTAATTTATCTAATTTTATTTCAATTTTTAGGATAAAATTGGTTATATTTTGTGATATGTGTTGTTTTATGAGTGGGGAGTAGTACATTCAGTGAGCTAGTTGAGGAATTTGCCGAGTTGTTATGGAAATTTGAAATTGTTTTTCGAATTAGGTTGAAATGGGGGGAAAATCTATTTGGGGGGGGGGGGGGGAGCCTAGAACTTTCTATTTTTGTCTTTAGGGTTCCCACTATTGTCCTATAAATATCTAATGTTCATGACTAAAAAGGATTCCCAATTTTTTTACCCCACAGCTAAGGTTGAAATTCTCCCTAAGTTTCTACATTAGCTATACATATATTAATATACCACCCCTCAAATACCTATCCAAATATGATAGAACTTAATATATACACTATAGTCATATTAATATACTACAAAACCAATAAAAATACTACTATTTTTGGAAGAATCTAAGAGTTTAAAGGCTGTTTAAGGGTGCTAGGTTGTTGGTGTTTGAAATTTGAAGACTCAATCCCCATTTTGATCTGTAGGTTGCCCTACAAAAAGGTAATATTACCATTTTAAGCCTATTTAATTATGTTATTTTAGTTTATATTGCCATTTATATTGTTTGAATCATGTTGTGCTATTTGACCATTGAAACTGTTGGTATGTAGAATGTGATAATAGAGTTGTTTAGATGTTTTTAGTGTTGTTTAATAAGTGTTTGAAGTCTTAAAATGCTTGTTTGATTGAAAGGAACCCATTCGTGTCTATTATTCTTTTCATTGGATTTTTCTCGTTTTTCGGGGTTCTAAGTTGGTTCGAGTCTCGAGGCATTTAATATTAATATCATGTGTTATTTGAAGGATGGATGTCCTAAATGGCTTTAAAAATGAATTGGGGGGGGGGGGGTCAGTTTGTGTTCTGAGTTTATTGTTCCATTGATTTTATCTGAGTCTAAGATGTTTGATTTGATTATATAGGCTATAATGTGATCCTTGTGTGTTCCTGGTGTGGTTTACGAGATCTTAAGTTTGGAAGATGTTTTAAAAAATGAAATAGGTGACCAATCTTGACTTGAGCACTGTTTATTGACTGGTTGTGTCATTTGAAGATTGAAAGCCTGATTTTCCTGCTCTTAGTTATTACTGGTTATGTTATGGATCTTGTTTGAAAGATTTTAAGGTATAGGAGGCTGTCATGTTGTTTTAAAACTAAGTTAAGATTAAAACTAGTTTTGTTTTCCCTTGTTTGTGACAGTCTTCATGAGATTACAACTTAAAATAAAGTTTTAGACTTTGAAAGAGGATTTGGAGGTAAAACTGAGATAAATAATGGCTCTCAAAATGTTTGTATGTGTCCTGCTTGTTTGGCCTCTTGCAAGCCTGTTGTGACTGACTTTAGAATGAAAAAAATGAATTTGAGAACTTGCCTTTGTGCTTTCTATGTGCTCATTACCTGCAAACTAGTTTAAAAGGGTTTTGAATACCCTTTGAGTGAAAACATGTTTTAAAAAATGATCTTGAAAATTTACTCTTCTTGTTTACACTTAGCATAATGTGTCTTGAAGTTTCTGTGCTATTTTGGAAAGAAAAGAGCTTGTCAAGTTTAAAATCCTTTAGAATGACTCATGTTTTCTCTGTTTTGTTTAGCTAGTTGTGTTTAAATGTGAGGGTTTGGATTCTGTCTTCATGAACCTACTTACTGACTTATATGTTATTTTATCTGAACTTTGTGTGACTGTGTAAAAGAGGTAAAATGATTTTATTAACTTGGCTAAATAGATTTTGAGACTGTAACTTGGTTACTTGTTTGGTGAAAGGGTTTGAAAAAGGTTGTGGCTAATTGCTTGTTAACTCTTAGTTGGTTTACTCTTTATATGCATTTGGTATTTGACTTACAAATTGTTAAAAGAAGAGGGACTAGTATTCAGAGCAGGTTGTTTTTCTTGACTTGAAACTGGGATAATAGGGTGTGGGGGTGGTTAGCATGTTGGTAGCTTTGACTTGCTTCTGACCTATAGACCACTCTCCTGTCTTATATTGGCTACCTATTTTCAATGTTCATGTTGGTTTATCACTTATGACTTGGAATTTTACACTTGGACTGCTTACAGATTACTTGGTTCCCTTGGTCTAGTATAATCACCTAATAGACTAAGTGTAAGAAGCCTAAACTAGGACTAAAGATGCTTTAAAGGAGTGTGTGATACTTGTTTTTGTGGCTCACCCCCCTCTTGTCATTTGCTTGTAAAAATATGATATTGCCTCATATGTTTCTTGTCCTTTATTTTCTTGCTTTTGAAACTGAACCACGTTTGATACTGCTAAAGACCTAGGATAGTTTCATGCCCCCCTTTAACCTCATTTCTGAGACTTCTGAATACCCCTATGAATCTTGTCTTTGTTGTATTAGTCATAAAAGTCTATCTATACTTGTCTTGACCTGTGCTTGTACCTCTTTGCCAACTGTTGAACCATGCTGTACCTAGCATTTCATTTCCAGCCTAGGATAGCATTCATGCACCTATTATGATCCACCAAGATTTCTACTTGCCCCTGCGATCCTTTGTGTAATCCTGGGAACAGAATTGAGGTTATATCATCATTTGAAACCTTTTCTAGTATCCTATAGGGCCTGCTAATATACTTTGTGCTAAAATCAGTTCTGAGACTTATATTGAGTCTTTGGCCAAGATTTTCAAATCCTGAGAATAAAACTTGCATCACTTGAACCTCATATCCTGCTTTAGACTAAAACCAGTCCAGAAATAATTCTTGGCCTGTAACCTCGATCCTGTGATATTATGTTGATTGATTAAAGACCTTAAAAATGAGTTTGAACCTAGTCCTAACTTGTTTAAAAAACTTAAAAATGATTCTCTGAACTAGCTCAGTCCTTTCACTT
Organism: Lycium ferocissimum; assembly: GCF_029784015.1. Lineage (NCBI taxonomy): Eukaryota > Viridiplantae > Streptophyta > Magnoliopsida > Solanales > Solanaceae > Lycium > Lycium ferocissimum. Next base: position 6,886,380 of record NC_081347.1, read on the forward strand.
GACTACTGAACTCTTTTGAAACATGCTTGTGTCTTGATATTTGTTTTGTTGTGTTTTCTTGTATTCTGTACTTGGCATTGGCTTCCCTGTCTCTATCCTTCCTCCATATTGTTGCTGCTTCTCCCCCTTGTTCTATGAATCCTACTTGGTTCTTGTTTGTAGTACTATTGCTTCTGTGTTTTTGATATTCTGAGTCCCACCTTGTCTTGTTTTGATCTGGAGTTTGAAATCTCCTACACCTTGCCTTACTTGCTTATCTAAATTTGAGGCCTTCCTGCTTTTCTCCATTCTCAGATTAATTTAAGATCTTGGGTAATTTATTGTAATTCAAACAGTTGAGACTGGTTGGGTATATATATATATACACTAGGTATATGGAGGGTATGTAGTCTTGTTTTGCTCTCCCTAGGTGCATATTATTGGTATATCATGTATACCACAACTTTGACACTTAGGAAAAATTTGAGAAAAACTTAGTATACCAGTGGTATACCATGTATATCATCTCTTGACACTTAGGATAAATTTGAGAAAAATGGAGTAGTATATCTATGGTATATCGTGTATATTACCTCTTAATACTTAGGGGATTTTTGTCCTGGGCTTGTCATTTGGGCCTATTACCTGTGTGTGGCTTATTATCATTATTATTTTGGGCTTATTTCATATCTGGGCTGTTTTTGTTAGTTTGCCGTTACAAAGTATTAAGTGGGCTAGGCCCAATAAATTGTAAATTCATTTTTTGGCTTTTGTAATAATCATTGTAGTCTTAATTTTTGTACTTAGTCTTATTCATGAATGTATACTAATATTATGCATACCCGTTTGTATCTTTGCCCATTCAAACCCGTTGGTGGGCCCCAACGGGGCTCACCAACGCATTTAGATCGAGTCAACCCAATTTGGAGCAAAAATGGAGCATACGTTGGATCCAATGAACCCAATTGCATAAACACCTTCTCTTTTGGGCTTGGTCGGCCCAAATACTCTATCTCCTTTAAATTATGTGCTTTAAATTATTACTTGCGCAATTATTATGTCCGTCGGAACCCTTATGAGATTGCCATGTTTTAAAGTGGCCAAAAAAATGAATTTACAATAAAAGATAAGACTAAATTTGGAGCATAAACGTGACTTGGGACTGATGTGAATAAAAGAACCAAAACTGCCGCTTTTTATAAAATTTGGGACTGATTTGAACATTTGTGAAACCTGTGGACTTATGACATATGGATTAATTTGGACCAATATTCAACACTGATAGAACTAATTATGAATATTTAGACTTAGGCTAAAAAGTAAAAATTGACTAAAAGCTTAGGAATAAAAGGTGGATTACATATATGTATATTATACGGACTATAATAGTGTATCTAAACTATTTTCTTATATTTCGAAACGTTTTTTCAAAACTATTTTTTGGGTGGACTTATGTAGAGTCCTACTTAGGCTAAGAGCCTTTGGGTATTAGCCTAAGTGTTCTAGTCCGATGCCCTAAATGCCCAATTTTGGGCAAAATTTTACCACTTTTGATTCTTGAAAAGAGGTGTTTTTGCATGAAAGACTAATTTTTATTTGCGGAAGTATAAAATATAAACTATTTTTATCACAACCAATTTATATCTATATAGACATATTATTAGAACTCGTAGGTAAACCGCAATTGAGCGGATCATATCTTGGGGTGCCTAACATCTTCCGGGGATACGAGAACCACACCTAGACTACTTGTGTAGATTAGGTTTCTTTTAAAATAATCATAATAATTATTTTAAATGAACCCTTTTCGACTCGGTTTTTCCTAATTTCCTAAAAATTAGGTGGCGACTCTAAAAAATAATTCCATTTAGAGTACCATTATGTAGAAGTATATTTTTTCCTTTTTCCCGATATGATTGATAACCGTACTTCCCCGGGACACTTTCCTTTTTAAATGAGGCAAGTGCAAATGTGAATCGGAAAAAATAGAACCGCTACATACATGTATATGCGAAGGGCACACATGCAATTTTTAATAAAATGGTCAACGTTAAAGTAGTCCCATTAATTGAACATTATGAACTGATAATAAACAAATGATCAATTAAGAGCTAATTTGCAAGAAATGACCTTAATTAAGCCTAAACCATGGATTTGGTTGTTTCAATTAAGGCCATAACTGGCATAATCAAATAAATTAGAGACTAATGACCTTAATTTACACCAATGATTTTGGGCTATTTCAAATACGGCCAAGTTTGAACTAACAATTAATTATTTCAATTGTAGCCCTTATTTGCCATATAGTGAACAATTTATAGAATTTATCACAATTAAATACTCAATTAATTGTGATAAAACTCTAATAATTTGAATATGCAAAAATTAAGAATTGAGGGGTAAAATGATTAATTCATTTAATTAATCAGATTCCTTGAATTAAATAGAGTCAAATACTTGCTAGTTGACAGTTTAACAATTTGGACAATTGAATAAATAATTGTTGCAAATTAATTTCCCAATGATTTATAACATCATAGAAATTATTTTACCAGATAAGAATGGTAAAATATTATCCAAATAATTTTATAAAATCATTTTGACTTCTAAAAAATAAGTATTTCACTCTATTTAATATTCACGGACTCTGGGTAATTAAAATAAATTATGGGAGGTCAAAAATAGGTGTCAACACACATAACACAAGTCTTGGGTGGTATTTTGTGTTGTTTCCGCATTATGACCATTATATAAACTTGATCGTGAATATTTCGTGTTTCCACTTTACTTCCTGCTTATTTAACTTGAAATGAATCGGTTGTTAATCTTTTTGGCTTACTTATCGGGTTGGGAATAGATGTTTGTCACGACCCAATTTCGTAAGTCTTGAAGGTTCTAACTCCCACCAAGTTAGTAATCCATCCACGACCCAAAATTAACAAAAGATGAATTAAGCAAGCGAAAATATCGTAAAAGTAATTTACAAGTCTTCAATATCCTTAATAGCATAAAATACAGAAGTAAAGGTGCAACCATCCTTGAATCTGGTGTCACTAGTACAAGAACTGCTAATATATGAATAAAAGTCTAAAATGGTGCTTAATAAACTGCCTGAAATAAAAGGACAAGAAATAAGAGATAGAGGGAAAATCTAGTGTTACGGATCATTATGTAACTCACACCAAACTCTCTAAATGGCTTCCTCAATGAGCAACCGCGTAGTCTCGAGGTCTGCTAGTGCTTGGCACAAAATCTGCACACAAAAAGGTGCAACAAGTGTAGCGTGAGTACGGGAAACAACGTGTACTCAGTAGCATCATCGACCGACCCTAACGAAAATGGAGACGAGGGCTGGTCTTCGAATACTACTTCCACACTTAACCTCTATTAGTCCACAATAATAATAATAATCATAACAATTGCAGTAATCTCAGGTTATAAGCCTAGGTAAAGCTTCTAACTCCTCAAGTCCATCAAATAACCAAGTTAGCATTTAAGTTAAACCAAGCAACAAATCAAGTACGTCAAAAAACAATAAGTCAATGAGGTAATGTGATATACAATGCAAGGCCTTTTCCATCTACATATACACATACGATCAAACATTAATGAATCGTACCCATGGGGGACTCAAGAGGTCCATATAGCAACCCAGCATTTTCAGATCTCCCATATCACATCGGGTCTCAGCCATTCTAGGCTCTAAATCACAATACTCAGCCTTTAGGCTCCAAATCAGAATACTCAGCCCTTAGGCTCACATTACATGTCGACTAGCCAATCAGGCTAAAAAATACCATCATCATTTTGTCCAGAATCAATTCCCTTTATACCTTTAAGAAGTATCCTCAAACGCATATGAGATACCATAATAAACATGAATATGACATGTGACACAATAATCAATGAAGCTAAGCAATAATGACTCAAACTTTAGCTCTTTTCCACTTTTAAACGAGCATTTAGGAGTGATGAAAACACATAAGCACAAATAAGACAGGTGATAAGCATAGAAACAATAAATAAGGGACCTCATATCCCACTCATAGACACAAATCAATCTATGCTATCAGCTAATGCCCAATGCATGGCATTCAGATCGGACTATGCAATTGAGATTACAAAAATACCATTACCATGGCACCAGTACCCAATACAAGTGCTCGTCAACTCACAAGCGTTGGGACCCCATTTAGTTACCCCATTATTCTCTCTTATTAGTCCAATTATACCAACCATGACGTTTAAGATAAGGTTTCAGGTCTCAACATGCCTGACATATGAGCCCGCCAATCACAACAAAGCCTTTTCCTTTCGTAGAGCCTCTGAACGATTCCAATCTATTCAAATAAGGATTATACGTAAGAGTACGAGTCAATCGATACCTGTCATAACCCAATTTAGCTGAGTCGTGCGGGCGCTTACCTTTCCCACCTTGGTAAGCGAACCCTCAACCCAACAATAGTAAAAACGTAAATAAATAATTAAATAAGTGAAAGAGAATAAATCACGTAAGTCTGACAATAAAAATATAGAAAAAGTACGGAAATAAGGAAATACACCCCAGAGTCTGGTCTAATCCATACAAAGCATCTAGTAGAAGTATACAAGTATGGAATATCAAAAATACATCAAGTCTGAATATGTCTTAGAATGGAAAGCAAGACATAAATAAGAAGAATCTTCAAGGCAGCGGACGTCTCGTGCTTACCCTGTAGACTCTAAGCAACCCTGATAGCGACTATCAGCCACGAGAGACGGAAGTAGATCCAACTTGGAATTCTGCATTCATAAAAGAATGCAACAAGTGCAGGTCAGTACAAAACCACAGTACTGGTAGGTATCATAGGCCGACTAAGTTGTACGAAACCACAGTACTGGTAGGTATCGTAGGCCGACTAAGTATAGCTAACATAATTCAGATAATAAGGTAAGATAAGTAGATAAATCATCAAGTACAAGTCAAGCACAAGTCAGAACCAAATACACGTCATCACCTAAGTGGTAGCAGCTAAACCCAAGTGTGCCAAGTCTTAGTATAACCAAATCCAAATAACACAAGTAAGCCACTAGATCATCACAATATAAACCATAATGCAATGCAATGCAACAATGTATGAATGCAAATGCAATGCAATGCAATGCTGTGTACACATGTACTCCGGACGGAAGTATCGACATCTTGGTAGCATAACCCATGGGGACTCGCAAAGTCTCATGTACCACTCATTTCGGATCTTTACCCAACTGTCGAACGAGACTCTAAGCTTTGCCCACGGAGAATTTTCGTTAGCACAACCCATGGGGAACCCGCGGAGTCCATATACCTCACGGCTCCGGCACAAAACTTGGCAAGCGCTACCACACAACCACGATTCCTGGACAACCATCGGATATCGGACCTCACGTCACTCTTATCTAAACTGAGCCTATCTCATCACAGTGTTTCCTTAAGTATCATCAATTTATCAACAATATATCACGAAGAATGAGAATGCGTGCAATGTATGAGTCAACATCAATAATCAGGTCAAAATCACAAGTACCATGCATAGGTAGACCAACAATATTAGGAAAGACTACACAAGTCATATAGAACAGTATCTTCGTATCAAATGTCAACAAGCAAGATACTACGATATAATGATCAAGATATATCAATAGTTGCCAATATTGTTATCACTACGTGGCATCAAGCCAACAACAATAGAACAAATCAAGTCACAACACAACGGGATGGCTAGTCCCAATCACACAACAGGGCCCAAGCTAAGACAATATCTAACCTAACTTCATACCCAAAGGTTTACATGTTTTCTCTGACAATATTATCTAAAATATATGCTTCGATAAACGATGTCTCACCATAGGGTAAGCTATAATCTGCCAGGAAGGCTGAACAACAATAACACCAACAATCACTCCTTAGCCTTCCCTTTCCGCTGAGCCTTAATATCAAGAAAGTCTACGCACATTTGAATAATGGAATTAGAATCAAGAAGAACATCAAAACCAACCTTACCTCTATCAAGACCCAAATCTCCAACCTATGGAATAGAGTTTATGAACTAGAATGGTGAAATTAGGGATCTAAAGGTCCCAACATGAAATTAAAACTCTAGATGATCAATTCCCATCATTAGCAAGCTAGAATAATCAACAATTTACTATCATTCAGATTCTAGGCAAAACCCCCAAGTTTAAGTAAAAACCCTAACTCCTAAATCCCACAAATTAGCCTCTAAAGTGGAAGAAGTTATGAAATAAGGGTTCTACTCATCAATTCAATGCTTAATGAAGCTAATCCAACCAAAAATCATGATTTAGAAGCCTAGGTAGAATATTCATTAAACCCACTTTTAATCTTCCATTACTTAATGAATTATCAAGATGAAAAGGATTCTAAGATGATTAGGAATAGCAAAATAGCAAGGAGATTAGGAGGACTTACCACCAAGAATCTTCTCCAAGAGTCCTCTAGAATTTCTCCCAAAAGCTCCATTTTTGGAATAGTAATAAATGATAGACTAGGCGCTTTTAATACACACTTAATGAATATAATAGGTCCGCGATACAGATATAGCGACATCAGACTGCTACGACGGTACCGCCCCGACGTCCACTCAGACCGTCGAGAAGGTCAGGCCAGAAAAGAATGTGGCCGCCTCAGCGGCCCATCCCACCACTATGGCGGTGTCGCTGGGATAGTAATGGTGCCGCCATGGTGGACACCAGCACCAGAATTCCCTAAAAATAATCTTAATCTCAATCGAAACCCCAACTAATACCCGAGGCCATCTGCTCACGAACCACATACACAGAGACACATAAAAACACACTACGAAAGCACTCGTGGCCTCGGAGTTCCCAACGGAGGTCTCGTACCGAGTCAACCCTCGATATCTCAATTCTAACTTCCCAACCTAAGTTCCAAAATGCATCTGAGTGCATTGGGGACCAAACCAGATATACATACAACTTCTAAAAGACCATCCGGACCTTTGGAAATCGACGAATTTCCAAAAAAGGTCCATTTACCTAAAAGTCAACTTTGAGTCAACTCTTTTTCGCTTTAAGCCCAAATTTCACAAAAAGTCACCTGAATCAAAACTAAACACCTCGAGAAGCGTATCAACGATCCTCTTGGGTCAAAAGTGAGCTAACCAAGCTCAGGAAAGGGTCAAAAATTGCCAAAAAGACTATAATGACTAAGCGGGTTGTTACATCTGATACCAATTAAACCATCGCTCATCCTCGAGCGAAGAAGGGAAAAGAACAGGGAAGTACCTGAATCAGCGAACAACTGGAGATATCGGCTATGCATATCAGACACAGTCTTCCACGTAGCTTCCTCAATAGGACTATGCTTCCATTGCACCTTCACAGATGCAATCTCTTTAGACCTCAACTTTTGAACCTGCCTATCCAAGATTGCGATAGGCTCCTTCTCGTAGGTCAAATTCTCATCAAGCAATATCGAATCTCAATGAACAATGTAAGTACCGTCGACATGGTACTTCTTCAGCATAAAAACATGAAAAACTGGATGAACTCCCACCAAGCCTGGCAGTAAGGCTAACTCATAAGCAACATCATCCACACGATCAATAATCTCAAATGGGACAATATACCTTGGACTCAACGTGCCTCTCTTTACAAACCTCATAACACCCTTCATGGGTGAAATCTTCAATAGAACCTGGTCACTAACAACAAACTCTAGATCTCGGACCTTCCGGCCCGCATACATCTTCTGCCGACTCTGAGTTACCAAAAGCTTAGCCTGAATAGCTCTCACTTTATCAAGGGACTTTCTCAGCAAATTCGTACCCGAAGGTCGAACCTCCAACCCATCAAACCAGCCAATTAGAGATCTACATCTCCTACCGTATAAAGCCTCAAAAGCCTCCATGCCAATACTCGAATGGTAACTATTATTGTGCACAAACTCTGCCAAGGGTAAGTGCTGATCCCAATGACCGCCAAAATCAATAACACAAGCTCTCAACATGTCCTCGAGCACTTGAATGGTCCGCTCGGACTGCCCATAGGTCATGGGATGAAAAGTTGTACTGAGATCTAATCGGGTACCCAACTCCTTATGAAAAGCCCTCATCAAATACGACAAAAATAGGAGCCCCATGCAACCTCATAATATCCCGAATGCATAACTTGACTACCTTCTCCACATTATAAGAAATCTGAACAGGAACAAAATGAGCAGACTTAGTTAACCGATCAACTATCACCTAAATAGAATCAAACTTGCCTAGGGTCTTTAGAAGACCCACAACAAAATCCATGGCAATCCTTTCCCACTTCCACTCGGAAATGGGCATCCTCTGAAGTACACCGTCGGGTGGGTCGCTGGTGCTCATACTTTACTTCTTTGATAATTCCCATATTTAGACATGAAATCAACAATGGATCTCTTCATCCGACGCCACCAATAGTGCTGCCTCAAATCACGATACATCTTAGCTGTTACACCTCGGACATTTCGTACGTTGAGATGTGAATAGACTAACGCAAGCTTAAGGGGAACATGGAGTCCATATGGACTTAAGGAGAGTACTTGATAGCTTCAAAGTGTATACGACAAGATTTTGAAGTCATATGACTTGGAGAAACTAAGTTCGTTAAAGGAAGTGAAGTATAAGTTGTGTTCGGGAAGATTTCGTAACAACCGAGCTAATGTTGATTTAGTAACATCTTGAGGAGGAGCTATAAGGCTCCCTAGATGGTTAATGAAGTATTATACAAGTGTCAAGAAGGTTCCACAAGGATTGGAAGACAAACGAATCAACAAGCATAATTTCGGAAAAGGTGAGTTATACGGCCACTTATACGGTCTGTATAACTTATATGGTCCGTATAAACTGTCCAGAGAAGGGTCACTCACTGGAAGTATTATACGGTCACTTATACGGACCGTATAACTTATACGGACCGTATAAGCGTCCGTATAAATCCCGAGGGGTAGCTTTTAAATTTTTATAAGAAGAGGACCCAAGTTCTTATTTTTTATTTCCCTCATTCTCCACACCTCAAGAGAGCTCTAGAACCTTCACCACACCATATCAACACTAATCCAAAGAGAAATCAAAGATTAAACACCAAGAATTGGTGGAATCAAGTGTGTGGATGCTCACTAGGGTTTGTAGAAATCAAGAATTCCTTTTGTATTGAAGTTGGGGTTTTCTCAAGTGGAGTATCTTCATCCAAAGATCATTCCTACATAATCAAAGGTGATTTTTACATCCATTTCATTTATTGAAAGTATTGAGTGGTTGAAAGACTTAGATTAAAGAAGAATGTAGAATATGAGCTCAAATATGGAAGTAATGGTATTTTGAGTAGTAAGTTAATTTGAGTCATGATTTTTAGTATGAGATGAGTATAATCTTGTTATAAATAACGCTAATGACGTTGAAGAAGTATTATGTGAAGAATGAATATGGTGTTGTATTGTAGTCATGGTAGCGGATGACTTTGAAAATGAATTTGAGAAGTGAATAATGTTTAACTTGAGGAATCTATTGATTATGATATTATGGGTGTTACTATGATATTATGGGTGTTACTATTGCTATTTGGGAGTTGTTTTATGATATGGAGAAAGTTGTCAGAATAAAGAAAATGCTGCCCAATTTTAGTTAGCTTTTTAGTCGCTTTAGTTTAGCCTTAAGCATGTCTTTAATGATCTAATTTAGTACGAATTCTCTGGAATGTACAGTTGTGAGCTTAGAAGGAGAGCGCTTAGTCGTTAAAGAGACGCAAGGTATGTAAGGCTAGTCCCTTTCTTTTATAAGGTGTGACTCTTATATTCTATCTTCCATATCTTCCATGACCTTTTTACATCCCAAAGGTTGAAAGTTCATGATTCTTAAGAGCTACTTATGAGCTAGAGATGAGATATGTTTTATGATATGATGATGATAATGATACTATTTTAGAGATTCCAAAGACTATGAGATGATGCTATTATGAGCTTGATAACCCCATTTTCATGATTTCATTGATGTCATTTCTTGTTGTTGTCTCGCCTCATGACATTAGTTCCTCTAAGGTGAGACATAGCGAGGATGATTCCATAGTGTAAACGGAGGCTCTCGACCTTACGTCACTCCGATAGAGTTGTAGTTTTCATTTGTGCTCTCATGCATGCTTTATATTATGTATATGTATGATCACACCGGGCCTAGTTGGCCGGGCGTTTACACCACTACACCGGGTGTAGTGGGCGGCAATTATGACTACACCGTGCCTAGTTGGTCGGGCAGACACCACTAGTGGGCGGCATGAGATAGTTACCCGGACGCGGGCTAATGATGAGCACACCGTACCTATATGGTCGGACAGCTTATAGATGCATATATGATATGATGTTGTTATTATAAAAGGTAGCATGCACGAGTCCGCCTTAAGAGGCAATCAGTTAGAGGTTATCTCTTTATCTCATGTTATCTTGTTTCTTTATTATGCTATTATATATGCCTTACATACTCAGTACATTATTCGTACTGCTGTCCTTTTCTTTATGGACGTTGTGTTCATGCCCACAGGTAGACAGGGAGACGGTCCGGATTCGTAGGAGCTTATCAGCAGATATACAGGAGCACTCCACTACTCCAGAGTTTCCCTTTGCTTGTTATATTCTTTTGTGTACATATTGGGGCATGGCGTGGTCCTGTCCTGTCCATATGATTATAGTGTTCTAGTTAGAGGCTCGTAGATACTTATGTGTGGGTAATAGATGTTATGTGACCTCTTCGGTGTATACCTTGTACATCATTTTTGTAGCCTTATGGGCCTATGTATATAAATGCATGTTTTGGGAGACGTTTAGTGATCATTCCATAGTGAGCAATGCTGTGAGCAATATATATATATATATGTTCAGGTTGGGTATGATAGTTAGCATGATGAGTGGTGCTCGGTAGCCAGCTCCAGATACCCTTCATGGCCCACTAGTTGGGTCGTGACAGAAGTGGTATCAAAGCAGTGCCATCCTAGGGTGTGTCTACGAGCCGTGTCCAGTAGAGTCTTATTTATGAGTGTGAAGGGCGCCACACTTATAAACAAGAGACTGCTGGGCATTTAGGAATAATGACCGTCCTTCTTCTTCATAGATCGTGCGATAGAGCTATAATGTAAGATTCCTCTTTCTCTCTAATTGTGCACTATGATTTCAGCTATGCTAGTGAAGAAGAAAGCGACAGCTGCCAGAAGGGCAAGACGGCGGCAGGAAGGTGGACCGAACGGGAGTCCCCGGTACATATAAAGGAGGGTGAGTGGCATGATGAGGCTCCATCTCGTACTTCTCACACTCCATCTATTTTAGAGGAGCATGAAGAGGCCTCAGCTCCAGCTCCAATGCCTCTCTACCGGGTGCTTCGGTTCAACAGAGACCGAGGCTATTCAGTTACTGACCCAGTTAGTTGCCGCTCAAGCTTAGCGGCAGAGTGTGGGTCCCGGTGATAGAACGACTAGTGCTAGAGCCCGTGATTTTATGAGTTTAATCCTTCAAAATTTTTCGGGTCAAAGCCTGATGAAGACCCGCAGGGTTTTATAGATGAAATGTTTAGGACGTTGAGGATAATTCATATTTCTGATACTGAGTCAGTGGAGTTGGCGTCCTAGAGGTTGTGGGATGTAGCAGTTCTTTGGTATAATAATTAGATACTTTCAAGAGGGAAAAATACACCTCCCCCAGTTTGGCAGGAGTTTGTAGATGCATTTATCCGCTATTATTTGCCACTCGAGGTCCGTCGGGCCCGAGCTGATAGGTTCTTGAATCTCAAACAAGGAAATATAAGTGCTCAAGAGTATAGTCTCCCCTTTAACTCATTGGCTAGGTATGCTCCGACCATGGTAGCCGATATGGGAGACCGGGTGCATCGGTTTGTGAGTAGCTTAGGGCCACATTTGATCAAAGATTGCTTGAAAGCTTCACTTCAGGAAGGGATGGACATCTCCCGTATTCAAGCCCATGCCCAGAATCTAGAAGAGCAGCAATAGCCGCACAGGGGTGAGCGTGATATTGATAGAGGGCATAGTAAGAAGGCCAGATCTACCGGTACTAGTAGTGAGTATAGAGGGGGTCTGAGGCAACAATATTCTAGATATTCAGACCATTCTGCAGCTAGTGCACCTCCTCAATTTGCGGGTAGCAAATTTTATTGCCCCATTTATTTTGGTTCGGGTCAGAGCTTGAGAGTTTCGGGTTCCCAGTTTGGAGGTGACATCAGTCAGAGGAGACCACCATTACCACAATGCAGCCAGTGTGGTAGATTACATTCGATTCCATGTCATCGAGGCTCAGATGCTTGCTATGCTTGTGGTCAGGTTGGGCATATGATGCGCGATTATCCATCGATGGGTTTTAGAGTTGGGGTCCAGCCCACAGGATCAGCAGCCGGTTCTTCTTCGTCCGTACGCCCTGTCGGGCAGACTCCCAAGACTTCAGTAGGCCATGGCAGGGGCAGATGGGGAGCATCTAGTTCAAGTGGCTCTCAGCCTTGTATTTATGCTTTAGCCGGACGACAGGAACTTGAGTCCTCCCCTAACGTTGTCATAGGTATAATATCCATATTCTCTTATGATGTTTATGCATTGATTGATCCGGGATCTACCTTGTGATATATCACTCCTTATATTACTGGTCGTATTGGGGTGAAACCCGAGCCAATCAAACCTTTCGCAGTATCTACTCCTGTTGGCCACCCGGTAATAGCTAAACAAGTGTATAGAAATTGTGTGATTATGGTATGTGATCGTCGTACTGTAGTTGATTTGATTGAGCTGGAAATGTTGAACTTTGATGTCATTATGGGCATGGATTAGTTGGCTTCTTGTTATGCTAATGTGGATTGTAGAACAAAAGTGGTTCGGTTCCAATTTCCGGGAGAATCAGTGCTTGAATGGAAGGGTAGCGCAGCATCTCCAAGAGGTAGGTTTATTTCCTATCTCAAGGCAAGGAAGATGATCGCTAAAGGCTATATTTACCATTTAGTTCGAGTTCATGACACCAAAGAAAAACCGCCGACTCTTCAATCTGTTCCGGTAGTAAATGAGTTCCCAGATGTGTTTCCAGATGAGCTTCCAGGTCTTCTGCCAGAACGGGATATTGACTTCACTATTGATGTGCTGCCAGACACCGAACCCATATCTATTCCTCCTTGTAGAATGGCCCCTGCATAATTGAAAAAGCAAGCACAACTGAAGGATTTGCTCGAGAAGGGGTTCATTAGGCCCAATTCATAATCATGGGGAGCGCTTGTCTTGTTCGTGAGAAAGAAAGATGGTTCCCTATGAATGTGCATTGACTATAGGTAGTTGAACAAGGTGACAATAAAGAATAAATATCCACTTCCGAGAATCGATGATTTGTTTGATCAATTTGCGGGGTGCTAAGTGGTTTTCAAAGATTGATCAGAGGTCGGGATATCATCAAGTGAGAGTTAGAGAAAAAGATATTCTAAAGACGGCCTTCAGAACCACATATGGTCACTACGAATTTCGGGTTATGTCGTTTAGCTTGACTAACGCCCCGACAGTGTTCATGAATTTGATGAATAATGTGTTCAGGCCTTTCCTAGACCTATTTGTAATTGTGTTCATCGATGACATTCTGGTATATTCTCGATCTGAAGCAGAGCATGCAGATCATTTGCGTATTGTCCTTGAAATTCTTCGGACTCGTGAATTGTATGCCAAGTTTTCAAAAATGTGAGTTCTGGTTGAATTCTGTGACTTTTCTTGGCCATATTATCTCAACTGACGGTATTCGAGTAGATACTCAGAAGATTGACGCTGTGAAGACTTGGCCAAGGCCTACAACGCCTACAGAGGTCCGTAGCTTCTTGGGATTAGCAGGCTATTACAGAAGATTTGTGGAAGGATTTTCCTCTATTTCAGCACCATTGATGAAGCTAACTTAGAAATCAGCAAAATTTCAGTGAACCGATGCTTGCGAGCACGGTTTCCAAGAATTAAAGGATAGGTTGACTTCAGCCCCAGTCCTGACTCTTCCAGAAGGACCAGAAGGCTATGTTGTTTATTGTGATACCTCCGGTGTCGGGTTAGGCTGTGTGTTGATGCAGCACGGTAAGCTTATTGCCTATGCTTCCAGGCAGTTGAGGAAACATGAGAAGAATTATCCGACCCGTGATCTGGAATTAGCTATGGTTATTCATGATCTAAAGATATGGAGACATTATTTGTACGATATTCATGTTGATATTTATACAGATCACAAGAGTCTCCAATATATTTTCAAGCAGAAAGAGTTGAATCTACGGCAAAGGCGATGGTTAGAGCTATTGAAAGATAGTGATGTGAGTATTATATATCATTTCGGAAAAGTGAATGCGGTGGCTGACGCACTTAGCCGTAAATCCATGGGCAGTCTATGTGATGTTCACCTGGAGAAGAAAGAATTAGTCCGTGAGCTCCGCCAACTAGCTAGCCTAGGAGTTCGTTTAATGGACTCAGGCAATACCAGGGTTGTTGTTCACAACCCAGATATTTCATCCCTAGACATAGAGGTGAGAAAGTGCGAATATGAAGATCCCGAGTTGAGTCAGTATAGAGATACACTTTCTCAGAAGGAGAAGTCACAATTTGAGATTTCGGCAGATGGGATTCTTAGGTATCGAAACAGGTTATGTGTTCCGGATGTTGCGGGGTTATGCCATCAGATTTTAGAGGAAGCCCATTATTCCCGTTATTTCATTCATCCAGGAGCAACAAAGATGTACCATGACCTCAAACCAATGTATTGGTGGGACGGGATGAAGAAAGATATAGCAGAGTTTGTAGCTCAGTGTCAAAATTATCAACAAGTGAAAATTGAGCATCAAAAGCCAGGAGGATTGTTACAAGCTATGGAGATTCCAACCTGGAAATGGAAAGTGATCAACATGGATTTTATCATAGGCTTACCTCGTTCTCGGTGTAAGTGTGACTCCATATGGGTAATTGTTGACAGACTCACGAAATCAACTCATTTTCTTTCAGTCAGAACTACATATTCAGCAGAAGACTATGCAAGGTTGTATCTCAAAGAAATAGTGCGACTTCATGGTGTTCCAGTATCCATTATCATAGACAGAGGCGCACAATTCACTGCTAATTTCTAGAAGTATTTTCAATAAGGTTTGGGTACTCAAGTCAGACTCAGCACAACATTTCACCCACAGACGGACGGATAAGCTGAACGCACTATTCAGACCTTGGAAGACATGTTGCGGGCATGTGTACTAGATTTTGGAGGTAGTTGGGATGATCATTTGCCACTTATCGAATTTGCCTATAATAATAGTTATCATTCCAACATCCAGATGGCGCCGTATGAGGCTCTATATAGAAGAAAATGTAGATCGCCAATTGGGTGGTTTGAAGTCGGAGAGACTCAACTAATAGGTCCAGAATTGATTCAGCAAGCGGTGGAAAAGATCAAACTTATTCGAGACCGATTGTCGACAACCTAAAATCGCCAAAAATCTTATGCAGATAATCATTGACGAAACTTGGAATTCTAAGTTAATGATTAGGTATTCCTAAAAGTATCACCGATGAACGGTTTAATGAGATTCGGCAAGAAGGGAAAGTTTAGTCCCCAGTATATTAGGCCTAATAGGATTGTGCGCAAGGTGGGTCAAGTGGCTTATGAATTGGATTTACCTCCAGCACTTGAATCTGTCCATCCAGTTTTTCATGTGTCGATGCTCCGTAAATGTGTTGGAGATCCTTCTAGAATAGTGCCTGTAGATGATGTCCAAGTTATCGAGAAGTTGGCTTATGAAGAGGTACCCGTTGCTATATTAGATAGGCAAGTGCGGAAACTCAGGAACAAAGAGGTAGCTTTAGTTAAGGTCTTGTGGAGACAAAACAATAGAGAGGAAATAACTTGGAAAGCAGAAGAAGATATGAAGTCCAAATATCCACATTTATTTCCAACCCCGGAAGAGATTCAAGATGAGACGTCATTGTCTTAAGGTATGTGATGCTTTCTTTTGATACTTTTGGTCGTGTGTCGCCATGTTTTCTTGCCATTGTTATTGTGGCCCTGTGAGGCGATATTATTTTAGGTTGTTATGACAGGATGTTAGTGCCATAGTACAGGGGAAACTCTTGAAAAATTTCTAAAGAATCCCCGAGAGCTTAACATTCGAGGACGAATGTTCTTAAGGGGAGGGGGGAATGTTACACCTCGGACATTTCATACGTTAAGCTGTGAATAGACTAAAGCAAGCTTAAGGGTAACATGGAGTCCATATGGCCTTAAGGAGAGTACTTGATAGCTTCAAAGTGTATACGACAAGATTTTGAAGTCATATGACTCGGAGAAACTAAGTTCGTCAAAGGAAGTGAAGTATAAGTTGTGTTAGCGAAGATTTCATAATAACCAAGCTAATGTTGATTTAGTAACATCTTAAGGAGGAGCTATAAGGCTCCCTAGATGGTTAATGAAGTATTATACAAGTGCCAAGAAGGTTCCACAAGGATTGGAAGACAAACGAATCAACCAGCATAATTTTGGAAAAGGTGAGTTATACGGCCACTTATACGGTCCGTATAAGGGTCCGTATAACTTGTCCAGAGAAGGGTCACTCACTGGAAGTATTATACGGTCACTTATACGGACCGTATAA
This sequence comes from Lycium ferocissimum, assembly GCF_029784015.1. Lineage (NCBI taxonomy): Eukaryota > Viridiplantae > Streptophyta > Magnoliopsida > Solanales > Solanaceae > Lycium > Lycium ferocissimum. Next base: position 6,903,017 of record NC_081347.1, read on the forward strand.
GTGTCCGTATAAATCCCGACGAGCAGCTTTTAAACTTTTATAAGAAGAGGATCCAAGTTTTTATTTTTCATTTCCCTTATTCTCCACACCTCAAGAGAGCTCTAGAACCTTCTCCATACCATATCAACACCAATCCAAAGAGAAATCAAAGATTAAACACCAAGAATTGGTGGAATCAAGTGTGTGGATACTCACTAGGGTTTGTACGAATCAAGAATTCCTTTTGTATTGAAGTTGGGATTTTCTCAAGTGGAGTATCTTCATCCAAGATCATTCCTACATAATCAAAGGTGAGTTTTACATCAATTTCATGTTATTAAAAGTATTGAGTGATTGAAAGACTTGGATTAAAGAAGAATGTAGAATATGAGCTCAAATATGGAAATAATGGTATTTTGAATAGTAAGTCAATTTGAGTCATGATTCTTAGTATGATATGAATATAATCTTGTTATAAATGACACTAATGACGTTGAGGAAGTATTATGTGAAGAATGAATATGGTGTTGTATTGTAGTCATGGTTACGGATGACTTTGAAAGTGAATTTGAGAAGTAAACAATGTTTAACTTAAGGAATCTATTGATTATGATATTGTGGGTGTTACTATTGCTATTTGGGAGTTGTTTTATTATATGGAGAAAGTTGTCAAAACAAAGGAAATGTTGCCCAATTTTGGTTAGCTTTTTAGTCGCTTTAGTTTAGCCTTAAGCATGTCTTTAATGATCTAATTTAGTACGAATTCTCTGGAATGTAGAGTTGTGAGCTTGGAAGAAGAGCGCTTAGTCGTTAAAGAGACGCAAGGTATGTAAGGCTATTCCCTTTCTTTCATAAGGCATGACTCTTATATTCTATCTTCCATATCTTCCATGACCTTTTTACATCCTAAAGGTTGAAAGTTCATGATTCTTAAGAGCTTCTTATGAGCTAGAGATGAGATATGTTTTATGATATGATGATCATAATGATGCTATGTTAGAGATTCCGAAGACTATGAGATGATGCTATTATGAGCTTGATAACCCTATTTTCATGATTTCATTGATGTCATTTCGTGTTGTTGTCTCGCCTCATGACATTAGTTACTCCAAGGTGAGACATAGCGATGATGATGATTCCATAGTGTAAACGGAGGCTAGCGACCTTACGTCACTCCGATAGAGTTGTAGCTTTCATTTGGGCTCTCATGCATGCTTTATATTATGTATATGTATGATTACACCGGGCCTAGTTGGTCGGGCCGACACCACTACACTGGGTGTAGTGGGCGGCTATGATGATTACACCGTGCCTAGTTGGTCGGGAAAATACCACTAGCGGGGGGCATGAGATGGTTATCCCGGATGCGGGCTAATGATGATCATACCGTACCTATATGGTAGGGCAGCATATATATGTCACGACCCGACTAGGGCCATGACGGGTACCCGAAGCTACTCTACGAAGCATCGCCTATCATACTTGCCATCAAACTCAACCTGAACATACATTATTCCCAACACGAAACTTATCATGAGATGGTCTTCAACACTTACAAAACTTATATATATATATATATATATACACACACATCAGCCCATGAGGCTACCAAAAATGATATACAAATATACACTGGTGTATTCATGAGACGTCTACTACCCACGCATACACATCTAGGAGCCTCTACTGGAGTATTGAGACATAAAGATGGGACAGGACCCCGTCATACCTAAATATGTACACAAAAGAATATATCAATAAATGGCACCTCCGGAGTAGTGGAGTGCTCCGTATACCGCCGATAGCCTATGAATCGCACTCTTCTCCCGTCTACGTGGCCATGAACACAACGTCCATAAAAGAATGGACGTCAGTACGAACAATATACTGAGTATGTAAGGCAGATATGATAACATGATAAGGAAATATAGTTTACATAAGAAGAAAGTATCAATACAATTGCTTGCCTCTTGAGGCGGAATCATGCACGCTCACTTTTTACCTTTTAGAACAAATCACACATATATGCATACACTGTCTGAACTAATAACATCATCAGCCCACGTTCGGTCCTCCCGCGTCCGAGGTAATCATTTCACGCCGCCCACTAGTGGTGCTTTAATCATTATCCATAAGCCG
>NC_081347.1:6905234-7128636 GCF_029784015.1 Lycium ferocissimum
CTTATGAATTAATAACTAACTCATACTTTGATATTGATACTTAGGTCCCTGAACTCTATAACAGATTTCACACTAATCCTTATAACTAACTTTAACTAACGGTTACTCCTCTAACTAACTTAACCACCATTAGGATCACTTGCCTCAACAAAACCCTTTAAGTTATTGGGTTCCAAACTACTAATTTATACATATTACATAAATTTCTTAAGGCAAATATAAGGTTTGAACAAAAGCTTGTGGGTTCGGCCGAACCCATCTACGACACTGCTGCTTCTACTCAAAGATATAAAATTGTTTTCTAAATAGCATTTGCTTATGAAAAATTAACTATCATGTTTTTTAAGCATAGGATTGTTTTTTCCCACTTTTTGTGAGAAAGTGCTAGAGCTAACAAGAAAAAATGGTTATATATGATAGAATAATTTTTAAGTGCATGCCACGAAAAAAATAATATCGATTAAAATTTATCAAAACTTTATTTCATAAGTAGTTTTTTCATAACGCGCGGGTAAATTTACTAGCCATTTGTTCTAATTCCTGGCCGGCAAAGTATTAAGATGTCACATAAGCGGATTTGGAATCATATGTATGAGTTTGATTTGAAATTCTACCGCAACCCATTTAATTTATTGGATTTGAAATCTTTTAGAGATTTATTAGTACTCTCTTTGTTCTAATTTAAGTGTCTTATTTTTCTATTTGGTTTGTCCAAAAAAAGAGTGTTTCTTTTTATATTTAGTAAGTTTTCCAATTCCAACATTCTACCTGGCAAGTTTAAGACTACAAGATTTAAAGGACTACACACATCTTTAATTTAAGACCACAAGATTCAAAAGTCTCTATTTGTTTCTTAAATTCCGTGTCCAGTCAAACTAAGACACTTAAATTTTTACGGAGGGAGCAATATTTATTTAGGGCCTGTTTGGAAAGCCACCAGGTAATTGGAATTGGGTATAATTACACAGTTTGACCTGGTTGTTTGACCAAGTAATTACTTAGTTAGGTGGGAATAATTGAGAGGGTGTAATTACACTCTCCAATTCTGGTGGTGGGGGTAGGGGGGGGGAGGGGTTGGGGCGGCCGAGAATTGGGTGTAATTATAGGGTTCCTTTTTATTTTTTTAATATTAATTTATTTTATTTTTTAATTCATTTTAATTTCTTTTTTATTTTAACTTTTTATTTATTTTTATTGTTTAAAATATATTTTTCTTTTTATATTATTTATCTTTCATTTCCTTTTTTCTCATTTCAAACCTTTACTTCTTGTGGTTCCACGTAATTGCTCGTATTTTTTTTATTTTTATATTATTTTATTCTCTTAGCATAACTGTGTTATTATTCTAATTTTTAAAACTACACCTCTTAATATTAGAAAGAATGAATCATTAACAAACTTGGCATATAATGAGAGATATTATTAAAATAGAATTTATTTGTGAACGAGGTTATAGACTTATATTGTTACACCCCGTAGTTTTGTATGTTGAGATTTGAGCTACCTTTCAGGAGGCATATGAGATTATACGCGTTTATCTTATGATTATGAGGGTTTAAGTTAATATAATAAGTTATGGAAGGATCGAAGGGCAAGTGAACCAAGGAAATTAAGTTTGTTGGAACCTTGGAGAAAATGTGAAGGGCAATTTTGGCCCAACTTGGATGAAGAATATCTTTCAGTATTCAAGGAGTTTTGAGCAAAGCAAAAGCCTAAAGTGAAGTTCACGAAGTCTAGTTTCCAATGCAACAAACCGCTCATCGATACGGTATCGGGGCAAGGAGATATAGACGTTACAAGCTGGGCTGGCAGGCCAGGAAAATGCTTTGCGCGAACGCGCCAGGAGGTGGCGCGAACGCGCAGAAGATATGACAGACAACTCAGCACTAACGCGCTGAGCAATTTTTAGGTCGGTGCAAGCCGAGCCTAAAATGTTATAAAAAGGGGCTACCCCCTTATTTTCTCTTCCAAACATCCTCCAAACCTCTCCAAACATCTGGAACCCTCCACCAATTTCCACACACCAAAATTTTAATGCAAATCGAGTATAATCCCTGGATTCTGGTCCAGACAGCATATAGTTGTGATTATAAAATCGTATAGCGACCAGTTCTGGCTCAAATTCAAGGTGGAAAGTGAAGATATTGCAATACTAGAGGGAGTAAGGTATGGATCTCTCCTTATTAATATTAATTTCGATTTATTTACGGAGGTAAAACTGTTAAACAGTCTTATGATGAGTTGGTTAGTTGAAGAATTTGGAAAACATTGTGTGAGATGTTTTATGACATGTATTGGTGTTGGTGATGTTGTTGTTGATATTGCTATGGTTGTTGAATTGTGATTTTGGGCTAGGCATATAAACATGGGAGATGCTGCCCGAATTTCGACAGACTTTAAATGGAATTAAATCCAAGACTTAGGATGAGTATATGACATTGAGCCTAACCATAGTATGAATGGTTTATATGTAGATTTACGAGCTTGTAAGGATAAACGTTGAATCACTAAGGAGACCAAAAGGTATGTTAAGGTTAGTCCCTTTCTTTCAAAAGGCATGATTCCTATGTTATGATTCCATATATGTCTCCATAACCTTCTTACTTCCAAAAGTTAGAAGTTCATGATTCTTAAAAGCTTCTTATGATACTAAAGATGAGATGTTTTCTATGATGAACATGATGATGATGATTTTAATTCTAGAAATTCCAAAGCTGATGATTTTAATGCTATTATGAGATTATCGAGCTTACTTCATGATTTCCTTAATTTTATTCATTATTGTTGATCTCACCTTATGATAATTGTTCCTTCAAGGTGATATATAGCGATGATGATTATTCCATAATATAATCTGAGGTTACCAACCTTACGTCACTCCGATGTATTTATAGCTATTACTTGTCTCTTATGCATGCTTTATATATATATATATATATATATGTATGTATGTATTTTTCTTTACACCGAGCCGCGCTATAGTCGGCCGGGCACGACACCTATTGTGCAACCACTGATCAGTTGGTATTACACACTGAGTCCCGAAAGGGCCGGGTACGTTACACACCGAGTCCTGAAAGGGCCGGGTACGTTACACACCGAGTCCTGAAAATGCCAGGCACGTTATGATGATGATGATGATATATGCATGACATCAGGCTTATGAGGCATCCAGGTGTATAGGTTATCTCTCTTATTCCATGTTACCTTTCATATCTATATTATGATGTTATTCATGCCTTACATACTCAGTACATTATTTTTACTGACGTCACTTCTTGTGGACGCTGCATTCATGCCCGTGTGTTCGGGTAGTCGGGCGAGCGGCCAGCAATAGGATTTTCTCTCGAGTGCCGATCATGCGCTCCATTTGGTCCGGAGCCGCAGTCTTTTGGTATGATATTTTGATTTGTACATATGTGTATGACGAGGCTTTGTCCCGTCCTTCCTACAGTTTATATTCCATAGAGGTCTGTAGACATTTGTATGTGGTTAGAAAGTTAGATAGCGTTGTTAGTTTTTATTCCATTATACGACATATGTAGCGGCCTAGCCGGCTTGCACTGTTATCTTCTGCACATATATGTATACATTGGTTGAAGTTCTTGGCATAGAGTTGGTTATGTTGTTATTACAGAAGTGTATAATTCGGTTAAAAGTCATATATGGGCCACCATAACGTTCAGTTTGTTTCAAGTACGAAGGTAGGAGTGCTTGATCAGAAGAGGTCGGGCACTCGTCACGACTGGGGCGTGACATATATTTTCCCTTTCTTTTGAATTATATTTACAGAAGTTATGTTGGAATTGACAGAAGAGTTATGTTAAATTTTTTCTTTTGGATTTTGAATTTAGGTTGTATTTTCGATTTTAATTTTTTTGCTTTAGTATTTTTTTTTTTTTGGTAACTAACCTTTCCATTAATCACCAGTGTAAAACGTTACAAGCACCATAGTTGACTGACTCAGCCAAGCTATCCATGAAAATCACAAAACTGACACAAAGCTCTAAAACTTAGCTAAAACATAAGATTTTGCAATATAAGACTCAGCCTAGGTGGAGCTCTAACACAACATGTACATTCAATCTCCTTAGCAATGACTTCATACTCCTTTCTTCTCTTCTCAAAAATTCGTGTATTTCTCTCGATCCATAGGCAATGGACATGCTCAGTTTAGATCATTTTGAGCAGTAGAGCCCTCTGTGTCTTGCCTTTGGTTGCCTTCAAGATCATCTGCAAATGTTGATCCCATCCAGTAGCAGCTGTTGGTTGTCTCTGTATCCAGGTTAACAGTCTGCTTTAGTATTATTGACTTGTTATTTCAAATTTTATGCTGCTTATTTTTCACTTACAATTGATAGAACTTTTTGGTCAGACATTTGACTAACGTTATGGCATTGCATTATATTTATAAAAATTATTTTTTTTTTGTCAAACGTCCAATCCATGATGTTGTCACAGAAAAGACTGTTTTTAATTTTTATAATTAATTAAAATAAAAATATAATTAATTTAAAAAATATAAATCAATTATTTTTTTAAATATTAATTACAAATATATGATTATTAATTAATATATTTTCAAGAAACAATGTGTCGTTAAATACCTAATTTAATAGCATTTATAGAGGCACATAATTTTTCTATTTTTGGTAATTAAATCTATTTTTTAAATTAAACTAACTGTGTAATTACACTTGTGCAACCAAACATCACGCTTGTAATTACACTGTAATTACGTTATAACAAACAAACAGGTCTTTGTAACTACAATACTGTGTAATTACTACCCTAGTAATTACACCAATTCCAATTACCAGGTGGCTTTCCAAACAGACTCTTAGAGAATTTTCGAACACATATACAGGTTCTGAACCATAGCTACTCATTCTGATGAATTCATAACATTGAAACTATATCCGCCCCTGGATGTAGCATAATTCATTTAATTCAACCGAATCCATAATTTTCAGCATTGAGCATAAATATATGTAAAAAAAGAAAAATCAACAAATAAATTGAATTTGAATCCATAATTTTAAAATGTAATGAATTCAATGAAACTCATCTTGTTCAAATTTTGAATTCGACTTTTTCGTATACAGGTAGCCCCATACAAGAAAGTAAGACGGGTCAATTTCATCAGTGCCATACCAAGATCAGCTGCAGGGAAAATTTTGAGGAAGGAGTTGGTGCTTCAAAGCAAACTGTTAATTCTGTCAAAATTATAACATGGTTCACTTCCTAATTTGTCCTTAGGAATACATGTTAGCATCAACAAAATGGACACACCGACAGAGCGGAAGATCTTTATGTTATTCGTGTAATTTTCCCTGTTGTGCAACATTTGCCATGCTTTACAGGCCATGTTATGAAACATCAATCGAATAATAGTGGTGACCGAGTAGTGTAGTGTATATTAGTTAAACTCAGAGCTCAAACTTGCATTCGTAAAACAACACCATCTTATTCGATTTAAACAACAAAGAAAGGAACTTTCATAGGAAACAAGGGAAAGAAAAAGAGTAAGTCCAGACTGGTATTTCCGTAATGAAAATGAAATGAAGAATAAAAATTACTTGCAATATTATTTCTTACAAGTATTATAAGGAGGTCCTACATAGAAGTGCATTGCAGCATTACTTAGCAACTTTATATAGCATGATAAGAACAAATTATTTGAATCAAGAAGAATGAAGTCCTCGAGCACCAAGACAAGCAGTGATTAATATTTAAATTTCAATGGAGTCCACAAGTAGGGCAATAATGTGAGGTTTTAGAACTTTCTCGGGATGTGTGTATCCATCTTGATTGTGCTTATATGTGACATCAATGATGCGAGCAAGATTGAGAATTCGGGTTAAAATTTCCGCAGACACGGGAGCGGGCCTAAGAATTCCTTCATTAACATCCTTCCACGCTGTCTCAACCATTTCATGAAATTTAACCATTGCCTCTTCCGTTGATACACGATAATCTCTCATGTAGCATTCAATTCCTGTAGCAATTTTTCCCCTACTTTTCTCAACCTGGAAAGGCAGATAGGTTAGGGGTCAATCTTTATATTGCTTCAATTGTCTTTGTAACATGTTGTTTGTTCAAATCTTATGTAATAATATAATTTTGTGATACAACTCATACCTCGTATGTGGCTATGTCATCAATAACTCGGCATAGTGTCACATTAGCTTCAAGAATTTTAGGATTCCTTGCCAACCACTCAAAGTCCTTTCATGGCACTGCACTTCATGCCCAAGTACGATGTTGTCGTGAGCAAGTAATAGGTGCTAGTTGCTAAAGCATTACTTAGGTATTCAGAAACAGGTGGCATATATCCTTCAATAAACCATTTTGCCTCGACATTATAGTTCCTCACTATTTCTTTCATCTGTGAACACCAAAAATATAAATTCAATTGTTAGAAAATTGTAACTTGATAGCTTCAAGTTTATGATCACTAAAATGCAAGGTGAAACAAAGTTAGAAATGGATTAAGGAAATAAGTAATTCGATAGTTAGGTAACTCAAACATACTCTTTCTTTTGCATGATAGACAACATGAGATCTTCCATCACCAGACAATTCCTTTTCGTAATCCGCATAAAGATCTAGAAGAGCTTTGTAACTGATTTGCATGTAATCAGGAAGATGATCAATTTCGCTAATATCCCACCTATACAGTGACAAAGCAAATGTGAGTTAATTATGCATTTTCAAAGAGCATAAAATATAAGGAACAAGAGTTGCCTTATGTAGTTCATACCTTTGTATGGCATCTGTATATGTTTCAAGTTCTTTAACTATACCATAAGTGTCAAAGGTCACTACAACAAATTCGATTATCGGATTTTAATTATTTTGTCACTTAAAAAACACTTTTTGTCACAAAAAAGCCTTTCGTGACTAAAAAAATTTTGTCCACCGTTTGTCCCTAAATCATGGGTCACTAAATGTATACAAAAGACAACAGTGTTTCGTCACTAAATAAAGTTGCATTAACTCACGAAATTCTTTTTTGTCCCCAAATGCAGAGTATTTAAGACGAACCCATTCGTCAAAAAAAGTATTTAGAAATTGTAGTTGATAGTGTATTTCGTCACTAAAAAGGTTATTAATAATGACAAAACTACTTTGTCACTAGTTTTTTTGTTTACTTAGTGACAATGTCAATTGTCTCTAATGTCATATATATTTTGTAGTTGAATAAATGAAAATTTGTCACTAAAGACTACTTTTTGTATACGAATAAGTCTTTCGTCCCTAAATGTACAAATTAATGACAATTTTGCTTTTATAAAATCAATTTACAACTTTGTAGCTAAAATTATTATCTCGTAGCTATAAATATTGCTTTTACCGACAAAAAAATTTTGTCAATAAAAATTGTTATGATTAGGTACAATTACTATTATTATAAAATACGAAATTAATTCGTAATCAATAAGAAGAAATTTTTGGGAAATAAAATCATATCAGAACTTTTTATTGAAGTTAAACAACATGAAGTATTCAACCTATACTTTATAATAAAAAAAAATTTGTATATATACATGACCCAACAAAAATAACATAAAAGGTCTCCAAACCATTCCTTTTTCTTCAAACTCCTCTTAGTAGTTCTGTGGCGGGCTTCATTTCCTGTTATTGAAGAATCTTATCCTTCCTGTATAACCAAAACAATAAAGTATCAAAATATAGAAATAACTTAGGAAATTTTGATATTAATCGAATTATTATTTATAAAACTATCAAATTCAGAAGAAATACCACATAAAATGGACACCAGATATTGATAATAAATTCAACGAGACATGAAGACTTGAATAATATAGAACTTTATGTAACCATGAAAGTGTCTGAGCTACTGATGAAAAGGTTACTAAATGAGTTCAATAATCGGTACTACCAATTCTTAGCTTGTTGACCACAAGGACATTTGATTACTTGACAATTGAGATAAGATATATCTTAAACAAAAGAAACTCCATTAGTAAAACTTGAGATATGGCCAAAAATTCAGAACGATGCTTATACTTAAACAACATAGGAGAGGGTCGACATATGCATAATCAAAAAGATAATATCCTCATTATCAATCATAGACTATAGAAACATAGTGCTTAATGGTGTAACAAACACACATCATTGTATTGTAACCACACAGTATTTTCTCTACTTTAACATTATGATATTTTTCAAAATAACTCATTACATTTCCAATAGTACCGAATTTGTTACGTGAATGCTAGAGAGGAAAACGCCAGGAATTTGTGACACGAATACTAAACATTTAGTTATAAAAGAGAAGATTAATTAAGGGGAATAAAAAGCAAAGATAGTGAAGAAAAGTACCTCTTCATTAAAATGATGCATCAGTAGCCAGTTAGGAAATATCAGGTCCACTTCTTCTAATGAACAATTCAAATCTAGAAAAGTCACATCAACACACACAAACCATATACCTGAGGAGAAAAGTGAAGGCATATAGATTATGCTATCACAAAATTATATAACTCAGGAGGAAAAAAAACGAGAAGGCAAATAGAGTATTATGCTATCATAAAATTATATATCTTCATGCACGCTAAATTAGTTAACTCTCGGATTTTCTTCACATTCTTTAATCTCCTGTAACTTCAATAGAAGAATCGCAGTTGCAATTGCCACACCAAATGACAACTTAAATTTAAAATTGCTGAATCTTTTATTTAAAGAATGTAAATATAGATATGAGCTGCACAAATTTGATTACTTTAACAAAGGTAAATATAGACACTAACTGTGATGTATCTAGCCAAAAACTTCTTCTTTCCATTCATGAATTGTGAGTGTTACAAAACTGAGGCTGCAATTGCTTTTATTTACATCTCTGCAACAAGGAAAAGATGGGTATTACATCCTCTCAAGACATGAATTTTTAAGCATATTTATTGCCAATCTAGATATTAATTTTGTCTATATTGTAAGCTAATGAGGCAATTTTAAGAATGAAACTTACTCTTAAATGCACAGAAAGCATAACACCCTTCACAGTATAGTGAGAAGAATATCCCTTAAGTCAACTCCCCCCGAAAATTAATTTCCTATCCGATAAGCATATTGTAAAAATAAAGAGGAAAACAGGATAACAAATGCACAAGGCGGACAGAAGAAGCAGATACAAAGGTATCATCAACGATTGAAATCATAGCTATGGTCTTAGCAAGCATGACACGGGCTTGAGAATATTGAGGCTCAAAATATACTCCAACAGTCCAAAAATAACATTCAACTGCTCTATCTCTTGCATATGGAAGTGTTGTCACGAAATCCAAATCTTTCCACCACCTTGATACTTCAACAAGTTCTTGTTTGTGCAACATCTGAAGCAAGTTGAAATCCAATTTGGCAAATCTAAGCAACACATCATTCTTCGATTTCTCCTTCTCATAGATTGATGAGATGAAGAATCGGGTCTCAACTCGAGGAATGCCTTTGTGCAAAGATTGCTCAAGGGCATGTTCCACTTGCTCTTTCAGAGGAGATTTCAAGTGCGGAGCTGCGGACTCAAGATGAGTAGTGGAAAATGTGAGTGCCTCTTCTAAGATATCTTCACCATGAGTCCTCACATGTGAAGCTTCATACAAGCTCAATAATCCAAGGACATCACTAGCAAGAGACTCCTCGAATTTTCCATTTCCACCTTGGAATTTGCTGAAAATTTCTGGTATTTCAAGGAATAATAAACCAGATTAGGCTTCTGTCAAACGGACAACAATTATAAAAATATCAAACTCGTACTTTATGAAGGACTTACTGGGAGAGATGTTATAACCGTGTTGCCTAAGTAATCGAAATTGAAGAGCAAAAGTGCATAAATCATTATATGCATCACCCTCAAAGCTTGTATTTTCACTGTAAATCTGTCCCAGGATCTCATCAATTTCTTTCTCGAAGTGATAGGCTATGCCAAGACGTTCAATAATGTCAATCAAATTCAATGTCTCAGCCAAATTTCGTCCAGTAGATAACAACATACTCCTTGTTTGTTCCTTCAATGCTTCAATCTCATGAGCATACTTTTGTGCAACCTATATATAAAAAATAAAAAAATAATAAAAAAAACTTTAAATAAACATAAAGAAACTATATGTATCAAGATGATGAATATTTAGTTACCTGATTGTCAATGGAGAAAGAATGGAAACGATCACCCCATAGACTAGGAGAGAAGTTGGCGACAGGGCGAACAATCTCTTCTTCATTGTTCACAACTGCAGTTGAGCCCATTGCTAATTAGAAGTGAGGGTTTTTTTTTTTTTTTTTTTTTTTTTTTGGGTTAGTTACAGGAAGAAAGGAACTCTCAAGTTGAGAAGTGATGAGTGTGATGACATAAATGGAAGAGAAGGCATAAGTATATATATAGTGGTGATACACACAAACCAATTTTCTAATTTATCATTAAAGCATGTTGAATATTCAGAGTAGAGCCATCTTTTTTGAAGTTTATTTTACTATTTTATTCCCCCTCATTTCAAATTCCGCTGCCTTAATTTACCCCCTGTTAAAATTATAAGTATTCTTTTTCATTCAAAATTAATTTCAACCGATCACTGTAGTTTGCTAGCCAGTTGCCGTACTTGACTATAGACAAGCGTAGAGTCACCAGGCAGCAGCCATTTGATTTCTTTAATTAATTTCCTCCCTTATTGACGTCTTTCTGTCGGTCCATTATTTTTCTTTTAACATTCTTACTTTCATTATTTATTTATTTAAAGATAATTGTGGGACAGCTAGCCCCAAAAGAATGTTACGACCAACAGTCCACAGAGGCGGATTGCTAGAGTTTTAGCTAAACGCTCGGCACAATCCAATAGCTTAATTTAGTAAAAATTTTGTATTTATTTTAAGAAATTCACTGAGTATGTACAAAAAAATTCTTTAGTTCAGTAAGCTGCTTGTATTCAATAAATTCAAAATTTTGAATGCTTCTAACTGATCATGAGCATGTATGCATGTCTGTATGGGATGAAGTGCTCTTTAATTTTATAAATAAATAATGTGTTGGAGTCAAAAATTTATATAAAAGGATTTAAAAATACTACATTGTCGTTTTTGATATATGTTCAAAAGATTAAAGACATGGAAAGTCTGGTATGTGGTTGCAAATCTTTACTCGAAGGAATTGTGGAATTACGAGTTCTTTTGAAGAAAGATCATTAAATTGTGACCTTTTATATTTTAAAAATATTTTGTTGGTACACTTTGCACCATCAATTGCTTTTCAAATATGGCGCCCGTATATTGTGGAACACTACCGAATAAAACATGACAAGTTCACAAATTATGCATGACAAATTGACAATTGACTTCAAAAATAAATGTTGATGCATGTTGATATAATATTAAACTAAAAAGACCCTTTCAGCAAAGGGAATTAGTTAAGACACAATTAAATAAATAATAGTACGTTTTTAACAGTTTAAACCTATAGATAATACTAGTTTTTGGGCCCATAAATTGACATTAAAATTTGATATTTAAAGGAAGTTAGTTTTTCACTGTATATGCTTTTTCTTTGGAAATCATTTGAGCTAAAAAATATAATTGAAAGTCCACAAAAATTTATAGTCATTTCTTATCTTTAGGACCTCTAATGAATGATTTCAGAAGTATCATTTTTTTTTTACTTAAATTATCTCTTCTATATTTTTCAATCGTGAGAAATCAGTAATCTTGGTATATCTATCTTTTAAAGATTGATTCCGCCGATAGAATGAAAAACGTTACTTGCTTTTTTTCCTCTATCGCTCGACTTTCCAAAGTATTCAAGCTAGTTCATTCTAGATTTATGAAAATGCCTTCATATTAATCTTTCGTTTAGTAATTGCACAAACCTATATTGTTTGGTGTAAACTATTTAATATTCAAAATTTATGGATGTGACTAATAATTAGCGTTCGATATTTCGAAAGCAATTGCAAGCATTCAAGTTTAGACCGGAAAATGTTTCACAAATTACCTCAAATTCTTTTACTATATTATATTACACATACAAATCTTGTTTCGCCTTGGGAAAGCGTGTAAATGTTATCAATATGACATTCACTTCGTAAAAAGGCTATTTATCTCAGAGAGGTTTGAAGAAAATTTTGGGAAATCGTCAACGACTGCTAGTTTATTTGGCCAAAAAAATAGAGTACGTTATAAAGAATTAATTAATCAGTTGAACATTAATTTGAGAGACAAAAACTAGTTAATTTGATTAATTTGAAGAGTCATTTCATTTTCACTTTCTTTGTTTCGATTAAATTTTGATGAACTAAAATTTCTCATGAACAATACAAAACTTGCAAAACGGTCTTTACAAAGTAATTAATTCTAGATATGAATGTTTTAACATATATAAAGAATCGGCTAACAAAGTAAGGATTACTAAAGTAAAAAAGCGCACTTTCGAAAACTATCTTTAGGCGATCTCATATTGTGATTCATTCTTGATCTCCATTTCCTAGTCCTGTTTCGTTTCAGGATATGCATCTTTTAAAAAAATAAAAAATCAGATTCAATATTTCTCATTCATTTTTTCTTCTTCCACTCACAAACAGCCCTGGTTCACTTCCACCCACTACAATCATTTTTTGAAAAGAAATCTTATGAAAGTATAATACTCTATTCAGAGTGAAATAAGCATGTCGAATTAAATGATTATATTTCATTCTGAACTTCATCAATACTTTAACATGGAAACTACAAAAATACCAACATAAACAGCAAGACATACAATATTATAAATGGATATCACTCTCTTCACGATGATAGAAAAGCAAAACCACACGAAAATATACTAAATTATTGTTGTCATGAGAGTATATTATGAATGTTAAAGCTATGTATATCTAAACCTTCGAGTTAGTGAACTAATTTAGCTAAATAACAAAATGCAAAAAATAAAAAAAATAAAAATACATCAATATTAGGCGGGGTAGGGAGGAGCGGGTGAAACAGAAGAAATGGATTTATTCTTCTCTTCAACACTATTTGGGGTTATATATATATATATATATATATATACTATGACAACCATAAAGAAAGTTCCACAAATGAGTTTAAGAATCTGATAGAATCCAATAGCTTTGGTACACTATGTATTTGTATTAAAAATATTCACTTCATTAATATGAATAAATAATATTTTCAGAGATTAATAAACTCAAAACAATTGTGGTATCGAACGCATAAACTTATATTTTTCAATGCGCCTCTGTATTCTCCGTTCATCTCTAAGCCAATGATTTAACTTAGAAATTAGAATGATTGGTGATTTTGATGTTTCCATTGCAGAACAAAATAAAATGACACATACTAAATTTTTGAGTAACAGGCTTTTATTTTTAAATCATGTGTTGCTTTTGTCTTTTTTCTTCGAAGCCGGCAGATCATAAGCCACGCGATATTTAACTGAAAAAAAAAATTGTGAATTTTATGTGAATTGAGAAATTAAAAACAACTGGGAGGCTGCAAATATTACAATTTAATTATCTCCTTCTCCTTTAAGGTACGTATGTCCTATTAAAACCAGGTTTACATTTTTATTCCAATTTATACAAACTAGAAAATAAAAATAAAAGGAAAGAGAGCAAAGACAGGACGGACATGATTACTTTTTCTTTTCCTATTTGGTGTCCGGTGCCGCTTGGGGCCCGCATAATTCAGATTCGGGCTGAAAAACTCACTTTAAGGATAAAGCATTCTCTCTAAGGTTCGAATTCGAGACTTTCATTTAAATATAGGAGAGTATTTACCATTCTACCGCAATCTTTGGTGGCGAATAGTTTTCAATTAACCAGTACATTCTTGACTATATACTTCTAAGTATTTAATGTTTATTTAAGCTGTACAATAAAAAATGATATAAAGAACAAAAAGAGCTTTAGCATTAATTATTTCTTACAAGGATTTTAGGAGATCCTAGAGAGGATGTAACAAAAGGAAGCTCCCAGGAAACTTTGTACAACATGATAATAACAAAAGAAATGTGATTTCTCAACTAAGAAAAATGAAGTTCTCTCAAGAAAGAGCAAATACTTGGTAGTTCAAATTTCGATGGAGTCCACAAGTAAGGCAATAATGTGTGGTTTTAAGACTTTCTCCGGATGAGTGTATCCATCTTGATTGTGCTTATATGTGACGTCAATAATGCGAGCAAGATTGAGAATACGAGTTAAAATCTCCGCAGAAACGGGAGTGGGCCTAAGAATTCCTTCATTCACATCCTTCCATGCTATCTCAGCCATTTCTTGAAATGCAGCCATTGCCTCTTCCGTTGATACACCATAATCTCTCATGTAGCACTCAATTCGTTGCAACTTGACCTCTACTTTTCTCAACCTCGAATAGGCAAATAGATTCGGGTTACGCTTTATATTGCTTCAATTGCTAGCGCAACACTTAGTTTTCTCAAATTTATATAATGATCTAGTCTCGTGATACGGTGATATACAACTAATTACCTCATATGTGGCTATGTCATCAATAACTCGACATAATGTAACATTAGCTTCAAGAATTTGAGGATTCTTCTCCAACCACTCAAAATCTTGCTTGGTTGCGACTTCACGCCCAAATATGATGTTGTAGTGAGCAAGTAATAAGTGCTAGTTGCTAGTGCATTGTTGAGGTACTCGAAACGGAGGTGGCAAATATCCTTCAATAAACCATTTTGCTTCAACATTGTAATTCCTCACAATTTCTTTCATCTATGAATACAAGCATATAAATTCAATTGTTAGAACATTGATTTCTTTCGAGTTTATGATCACTCAAAGACGAGGTACAATATAAGGCAAATGGATTAACGAAAAGAGTAATTAGATATTTAGGTTGATCACTCGGACATACCCTTTCTTTTGCATAGTAGACAACATGAGATCTTCCATCTTTGGACAGCTCCTTCTCATAATCGTTGTAAAGGTCTAAGAGAGCTTTATAAGCGATTTTCATGTAATCAGGAAGCCGATCAATTTCACTAATATTCCACCTACATGGTAACAAAAAGATAATGTAAGTGTGTGCATTCAAAAAGAAAGAGTATAGATTTTGAGAAGGGGCTTCTCTTTTATCTTGTCACACCATTCACTTTCAAAGATGATCCAAGATATTAGTTTTCTTTGTAGAACTAACTTCTTGTTTAAAATTAATGAATTTACATAGTTCATACCTTTGTATGGCATCCGTGTATGTGTCAAGTTCTTTGACTATGCCATAGGCATCAAAGGTGTCATCCACAATTGAAATCATCGCTATAGTCTTAGCGAGCATGACTCGAGCTTGAGAATATTGAGGCTCAAAATATACTCCTACCGTCCAAAAGTAGCATTCCACCGCTTTCGTCTCTAGCATATGGAAGTGTTGTCACGAAATCCAAATCTTTCCACCACCTTGATACTTCAGCAAGTTCTTGTTTGTGCAACATCTGAAGCAAGTTAAAATCCAATTTGGCAAATCGAAGCAACACATCATTCTTTGATTCCTCCTTCTCGTAGATTGATGAGATGAAGAATCGGGTCTCAACTCGAGGAATGCCTTTGTGCAAAGATTGCTCAAGGGCATGTTCCACTTGCTCCCTAAGTGGAGATTTCAATTGTGGAGCTGCAGACTCAAGCTGAATAGTGGAGAAAGCAAGTGCATCTTCTAAAATATCTTCACCATGAGTCCTTACATGTGAAGCTTCATACATGCTCAATAATCCTAATTCATCACTAGCAAGAGACTCCTTGAATTTTCCATTTCCATCTTGGAATTTGCTGAAAATTTCTGGTATTTCAAGTAATAATAAACAAGATTATATTAGGCTTCTTTCAAACAGACAATAATTATAACATCAAACTAGTACTTTATGATGGACTTACTAGGAGAGATGTTGTAACCGTGTTGCCTGAGTAATCGAAATTGAAGGGCAAAAGTGGATAAATCATTATATTCATCACCCTCAAAAATTGTATTTTTGTGGTAAATCTGATCCAAAATCTCATCAATTTCTTTCTCAAAGTGGTAGGCTATGCCAAGACGTTCGATAATGTCAATCAAATTCAATGTCTCAGCCAAATTCCGTCCAGCAGCTAACAACATACTCCTTGTTTCTTCCTTCAATGCTTCAATCTCATGAGCATACTTTTGTGCAACCTATATAATTAGCCAGGTTTATGTTATTTAATAAACATAAAGAAGAAATTAACTATGCTTGCAACTATATATATAAAAAGAAAAGATGATGACTATTAGTTATTAATTACCTGATTGTCAATGGAGAAAGAATGGAAACGATCACCCCATAAACTTGGAGAGAAGTTGGCGACGGGGCGAACAATCTCTTCCTCATGGTTCACAACTGCAGCAGAGGCCATTGCTAATGAACTTGCTTTTAGTATTTGCAGCCACAAAATACACGAGTGATATTTTTATGCTGAGGAAGAAATTAATAAGCTCTCAAGTAGAAAGTAGATGAGTATGATGACTTAAATGGATGAGAAGGGACAAGTATTTATAGTGGTGAAAGACACATAGCCAATTTTTCTATTCTATCACAACGCTTTAACAGCACGTTGAATGTATAGCCATCTTTTTTGAAGTTTATTATAGTAAGTGACTTCCCCCTCGTTTCGAAGTTCCGCAGTCTTTTAGTACTTTCTTCTTCTTCTTTTTCTTCTTTTTAAATGCTTGTAGCCTGTTTTGGAAAAGATTAAAAAAAAAAAAAAATGTAGGGATCTAGTAGCTCAGTTGGTTGGCTACCTGAACTCTCACCTTGTTGGTGAGGGTTCGAATCGCCACATTGTAATCCGCTTCCCCTACCCCCTATGTAATAAAATAAAAAACAATTTTAAAAAAAAAAGATTAAAATACATACAGTGAAAGTCAAAAAAAAAATTACCCTATCGACGCTATTTAAGTACTAGTATGTTGTAGGGATCTAGTAACTCAGTTGGTTGGCTACCTGAACTCTCACCTTGTTGGTGAGGGTTCGAATCCCACATAGTAATCTCCTTCCCCATTTCCCCTTCCCCTACCCCCGTGTAATAAAAACATTTAAAAAAAAAAAAAAGTACTAGTATGTTAGCAGGTTGTTTGACTTGTTTTTTAAATTATCAATTTTCACTTATTACGTGTGCTTTATCTTTCAAATTGTTTGATAGTCGATTACACTGTCTAGGTATAAAAGTTAAAAAAGAAAGTATGGATCACGATATAATTTTTTCTTGAAAGTTATAACTTTTACAATTCGTTCAAGTGAACTAGTCTGATAATGGGTACTCCCTCCGTCTCAAATTATTTATCATTTTTTTGTCTTATACGCCCTTTAAGAAATATTAATTAGGAAGGGTTTTTTAATAACTTTACACGTATTTATGTCTAAGTTATAATCATTAATCTCTCTCCATAAAATTTGATAATGTCCTCTCTGTTATACCTTGAAACTATATATAGCAATTAGACTGAAATTTAATTTTAAAAAGATATATAAAGTTAAAATGCTAAATATTTAACGACAGAGACAAAAAAAAATTGAATCACGTTGATGTGCTATTAAAATCATATTTAACTAATTTTTTCTAGGATCACTGTAATTAGTCATCAGTTGTCTGCCTTGACTGCATACTAGCTAGTCAGCAACGCAACAACTAGCAGCCAGTTTTAATATATCTTTTCTTTGTTTTTCCCCTCAGTTCTAATATTTGTCTCAGCACACACAAATTTCAACTATTAATTAATGCAGAGTCTACTTTGATTGACAAGTAAGATTAATTGCATTTCTTAAGGTCAGGTTAGAGAGTTTTATTATAAGTTAATTGAGATCAAAATTGTTGATTGGATTGAATCATCCTAAGAAATAAGAACGAATGTTTTGTCGAAATGTGAACTTCTGAAAATGCTACGAGGCTTCGCAATTTCTCACAACGTAATAGTTTTAAATAAAAAGTTGTGCCTTAATATAATATATACATACTAATTGAAGTATATAACCTTTTTTATTCAGAGTGACGACTAAATGAGTCGTCACAAATAGTAAGGGTTTTTGTTGCAACTTGAAAAGGTTGCAAGGAGTGTTAACAAAAAAACAAAAAAATCAATATCGCAGTTACCTACTTGCAGCAACCCTAAGGTTGCTACTATCAGATTTCTTGTACGTATTGTAATAACAATAAAAGATAAGATAATGTTTCAGATGAGAAAAAAGGGTTCATGAAACTCTATGAAGGTTGGCCATCGATCTAAGTAGTTTTCCACCATTACCTTGATGCAATATATAGCAAACTGACGTCCTTATGATCCTAAGACAAATATTGAGACAGAATGCATGGTGACCGGACCAGTTTGTCCGGTCACGTCGGTGTGTCGGTAAAAACCCTAAGTCGGTAGGAACTCTATTTTAGTATAATTGTAATAGTTAATTATTTATGGTGAATTTGGTAAAATAGAATTTATATCTTTTATGATAGGATTACCTTATTAGATGACTAGGGCAAGGAGGACCTTAATTGTATATAAAGAGGTATGAATGAAAGACAGAAAGAATTCTCCCATTATTCTTGTATCTCTAAATTCTCGTTCCGACTCGATTTTAACAACACATCCAACCACACAACAATATATTTTAATGTGCAATCAAATAAAAATTCTGGAAAATTCTTAAATCTCTCCAATTATTTCACATAAATTAGAGTGAATGAAGACAATGGATTGTTGAAGAGAGAAACCAGATGAAAATTTAAGTATAAAATTTCTACAATGGGATAAGTATCTATAGAGAGTGAAAAAATATCTAACACACCTTTAATTTTCATGAATAGATTTATTCTTTAAAAACTGGATAACACCTTTTCACAAAATTTAGATTTACGTAAATCTAAATTTTTAGTCACTCTAAATAATATTAGTAATTCCTCCATATGAGTCAAGAATTTAAGGAATTCAAAAGCAAACCTTCTATAGTACAATTGGCCGGTGAAAGCATGTGTTGTGGACTTGAACTACACTTAGCATGAAGATTCAATCAGAAGGACTATAATAAACTTGATCAGTCTTGAATTAGGTCCTTCTAGTCCGATCTTCAAATCATTATATATATATCTATTATACATGTTTTTTGTCGAGTTGAAAAACGGGGCTGCAGTCTGCACTAAAATGAGTGACCAAATATTCTCTGAAGAAAACTTGTGTTTTTGTTGGATCTACAGTAGCCTAAATCCATCGATGCGCGTGTTGTGATTGCCTTACGAAACGCCTCAACTACACTTAATGCATCATAGACATGGCTACCTTCTTGATAGTAACCCGTTCCTACAGCGTTACCGATGAATGTCATGTCTTAGCCATGGGCGGAGCTAGGGTATACTGTAAGGGTCCGAACACCCTTAGTCGAAAAATCATAATATATATACAAGTTTTTTTTAGAAAAAAAAAAAGTTATGTATATATATTAGATGTTGAATCCCCTTAGCTTATTGTATGTTTACTTCTTTGTATTTTGAATACACTTAATGAAAATACTGGCTTCACCTTAGCTTGTCGATTTGAACCTCACTAAGAATGAAGAAATCAAATCGGAAGGACCTTATTGAACTTGAGTACAGAACTCGAACCTTCTACTCCAATTTTCAAATTAACACACACATTTTAAGCTTCACCACTCTCTAAGGTTCGAATTCGAGACTTTCATTTAAATATAGGAGAGTATTTACCATTCTACCGCAATCTTTGGTGGCGAATAGTTTTCAATTAACCAGTACATTCTTGACTATACACTTCTAAGTATTTAATGTTTATTTAAGCTGTACAATAAAAAATGATATAAAGAACAAAAAGAGCTTTAGCATTAATTATTTCTTACAAGGATTTTAGGAGATCCTAGAGAGGATGTAACAAAAGGAAGCTCCCAGGAAACTTTGTACAACATGATAATAACAAAAGAAATGTGATATCTCAACTAAGAAAAATGAAGTTCTCTCAAGAAAGAGCAAATACTTGGTAGTTCAAATTTCGATGGAGTCCACAAGTAAGGCAATAATGTGTGGTTTTAAGACTTTCTCCGGATGAGTGTATCCATCTTGATTGTGCTTATATGTGACGTCAATAATGCGAGCAAGATTGAGAATACGAGTTAAAATCTCGCGTAAACGGGAGTGGGCCTAAGAATTCCTTCATTCACATCCTTCCATGCTATCTCAGCCATTTCTTGAAATGCAGCCATTGCCTCTTCCGTTGATACACCATAATCTCTCATGTAGCACTCAATTCCTGTTGCAACTTGACCTCTACTTTTCTCAACCTGAATAGGCAAATAGATTCGGGTTACGCTTTATATTGCTTCAATTGCTAGCGCAACACTTAGTTTTCTCAAATTTATATAATGATCTAGTCTCGTGATACGGTGATATACAACTAATTACCTCATATGTGGCTATGTCATCAATAACTCGACATAATGTAACATTAGCTTCAAGAATTTGAGGATTCTTCTCCAACCACTCAAAATCTTGCTTGGTTGCAGACTTCACGCCCAAATATGATGTTGTAGTGAGCAAGTAATAAGTGCTAGTTGCTAGTGCATTGTTGAGGTACTCAGAAACAGGTGGCAAATATCCTTCAATAAACCATTTTGCTTCAACATTGTAATTCCTCACAATTTCTTTCATCTATGAACACAAGCATATAAATTCAATTGTTAGAACATTGATTTCTTTCGAGTTTATGATCGCTCAAAGACAAGGTACAATATAAGGCAAATGGATTAACGAAAAGAGTAATTAGATATTTAGGTTGGTCACTCGGACATACCCTTTCTTTTGCATAGTAGACAACATGAGATCTTCCATCTTTGGACAGTTCCTTCTCATAATCGTCGTAAAGGTCTAAGAGAGCTTTATAACTGATTTTCATGTAATCAGGAAGCCGATCAATTTCACTAATATTCCACCTACATGGTAACAAAAAGATAATGTAAGTGTGTGCATTCAAAAAGAAAGAGTATAGATTTTGAGAAGGGGCTTCTCTTTTATCTTGTCACACCATTCACTTTCAAAGATGATCCAAGATATTAGTTTTCTTTGTAGAACTAACTTCTTGTTTAAAATTAATGAATTTACATAGTTCATACCTTTGTATGGCATCCGTGTATGTGTCAAGTTCTTTGACTATGCCATAGGCATCAAAGGTGTCATCCACAATTGAAATCATCGCTATAGTCTTAGCGAGCATGACTCGAGCTTGAGAATATTGAGGCTCAAAATATACTCCTACTGTCCAAAAGTAGCATTCCACTGCTCTGTCTCTAGCATATGGAAGTGTTGTCACGAAATCCAAATCTTTCCACCACCTTGATACTTCAGCAAGTTCTTGTTTGTGCAACATCTGAAGCAAGTTAAAATCCAATTTGGCAAATCGAAGCAACACATCATTCTTTGATTCCTCCTTCTCGTAGATTGATGAGATGAAGAATCGGGTCTCAACTCGAGGAATGCCTTTGTGCAAAGATTGCTCAAGGGCATGTTCCACTTGCTCCCTAAGTGGAGATTTCAATTGTGGAGCTGCAGACTCAAGCCGAATAGTGGAGAAAGCAAGTGCATCTTCTAAAATATCTTCACCATGAGTCCTTACATGTGAAGCTTCATACATGCTCAATAATCCTAATTCATCACTAGCAAGAGACTCCTTGAATTTTCCATTTCCATCTTGGAATTTGCTGAAAATTTCTGGTATTTCAAGTAATAATAAACAAGATTATATTAGGCTTCTTTCAAACGGACAATAATTATAACATCAAACTAGTACTTTATGATGGACTTACTAGGAGAGATGTTGTAACCGTGTTGCCTCGAGTAATCGAAATTGAAGGGCAAAAGTGGATAAATCATTATATTCATCACCCTCAAAAATTGTATTTTTGTGGTAAATCTGATCCAAAATCTCATCAATTTCTTTCTCAAAGTGGTAGGCTATGCCAAGACGTTCGATAATGTCAATCAAATTCAATGTCTCAGCCAAATTCCGTCCAGCAGCTAACAACATACTCCTTGTTTCTTCCTTCAATGCTTCAATCTCATGAGCATACTTTTGTGCAACCTATATAATTAGCCAGGTTTATGTTATTTAATAAACATAAAGAAGAAATTAACTATGCTTGCAACTATATATATAAAAAGAAAAGATGATGACTATTAGTTATTAATTACCTGATTGTCAATGGAGAAAGAATGGAAACGATCACCCCATAAACTTGGAGAGAAGTTGGCGACGGGGCGAACAATCTCTTCCTCATGGTTCACAACTGCAGCAGAGGCCATTGCTAATGAACTTGCTTTTAGTATTTGCAGCCACAAAATACACGAGTGATATTTTTATGCTGAGGAAGAAATTAATAAGCTCTCAAGTAGAAAGTAGATGAGTATGATGACTTAAATGGATGAGAAGGGACAAGTATTTATAGTGGTGAAAGACACATAGCCAATTTTTCTATTCTATCACAACGCTTTAACAGCACGTTGAATGTATAGCCATCTTTTTTGAAGTTTATTATAGTAAGTGACTTCCCCCTCGTTTCGAAGTTCCGCAGTCTTTTATTACTTTCTTCTTCTTCTTTTTCTTCTTTTTAAATGCTTGTAGCCTGTTTTGGAAAAGATTAAAAAAAAAAAATGTAGAGATCTAGTAGCTCAGTTGGTTGGCTACCTGAACTCTCACCTTGTTGGTGAGGGTTCGAATCGCCACATTGTAATCCGCTTCCCCTACCCCCTATGTAATAAAATAAAAAAACAATTTTTTTTTTAAAAAAAGATTAAAATACATACAGTGAAAGTCAAAAAAAAAAAAAAATTACCCTATCGACGTTATTTAAGTACTAGTATGTTGTAGGGATCTAGTTGCTCAGTTGGTTGGCTACCTGAACTCTCACCCTGTTGGTGAGGGTTCGAATCCCCACATAGTAATCTCCTTCCCCATTTCCCCTTCCCCTATGCCCATGTAATAAAAACATTTAAAAAAAAAAAAAAAAGTACTAGTATGTTAGCAGGTTGCTTGACTTGTTTTTTAAATTATCAATTTTCACTTATTACGTGTGCTTTATCTTTCAAATTGTTTGATTACACTGTCTAGGTATAAAAGTTAAAAAAGAAAGTATGGATCACGATATAATTTTTTCTTGAAAGTTATAACTTTTACAATTCGTTCAAGTGAACTAGTCTGATAATGGGTACTCCCTCCGTCTCAAATTATTTATCATTTTTTTGTCTTATACGCCCTTTAAGAAATATTAATTAGGAAGGGTTTTTAATAACTTTACACGTATTTATGTCTACGTTATAATCATTAATCTCTCTCCATAAAATTTGATAATGTCCTATCTGTTATACCTTGAAACTATATATAGCAATTAGAGTGAAATTTAATTTTAAAAAGATATATAAAGTTAAAATGCTAAATATTTAACGACAGAGACAAAAAAAAATTGAATCACGTTGATGTGCTATTAAAATCACATTTAACTAATGTTTTCTAGGATCACTGTAATTAGTCATCAGTTGTCTGCCTTGACTGCATACTAGCTAGTCAGCAACGCAACAACTAGCAGCCAGTTTTATATATCTTTTCTTTGTTTTTCCCCTTAGTTCTAATATTTGTCTCAGCAGACACAAATTTCAACTATTAATTAATGCAGAGTCTACTTTGATTGACAAGTAAGATTAATTGCATTTCTTAAGGTCAGGTTAGAGAGTTTTATTATAAGTTAATTGAGATCAAAATTGTTGATTGGATTGAATCATCCTAAGAAATAAGAACGAATGTTTTGTCGAAATGTGAACTTCTGAAAATGCTACGAGGCTTCGCAATTTCTCACAACGTAATAGTTTTAAATAAAAAGTTGTGCCTTAATATAATATATACATACTAATTGAAGTATATAACCTTTTTTATTCAGAGTGACGACTAAATGAGTCGTCACAAATAGTAAGGGTTTTTGTTGCAACTTGAAAAGGTTGCAAGGAGTCGTAACAAAAAAACAAAAAAATCAATATCGCAGTTACCTACTTGCAGCAACCCTAAGGTTGCTCCTATCAGATTTCTTGTACGTATTGTAATAACGATAAAAGATAAGATAATGTTTCAGATGAGAAAAAAGGGTTCATGAAACTCTATGAAGGTTGGCCATCGATCTAAGTAGTTTTCCACCATTACCTTGATGCAATATATAGCAAACTGACGTCCTTATGATCCTAAGACAAATATTGAGACAGAATGCATGGTGACCGGACCAGTTTGTCCGGTCACGTCGGTGTGTCGGTAAAAACCCTAAGTCGGTAGGAACTCTATTTTAGTATAATTGTAATAGTTAATTATTTATGGTGAATTTGGTAAAATAGAATTTATATCTTTTATGATAGGATTACCTTATTAGATGACTAGGGCAAGGAGGACCTTAATTGTATATAAAGAGGTATGAATGAAAGACAGAAAGAATTCTCCCATTATTCTTGTATCTCTAAATTCTCGTTCCTGACTCGATTTTAACAACACATCCAACCACACAACAATATATTTTAATGTGCAATCAAATAAAAATTCTGGAAAATTCTTAAATCTCTCCAATTATTTCACATAAATTAGAGTGAATGAAGACAATGGATTGTTGAAGAGAGAAACCAGATGAAAATTTAAGTATAAAATTTCTACAATGGGATAAGTATCTATAGAGAGTGAAAAAATATCTAACACACCTTTAATTTTCATGAATAGATTTATTCTTTAAAAAGCTTGGATAACACCTTTTCACAAAATTTAGATTTACGTAAATCTATATTTTTAGTCACTCTAAATAATATTAGTAATTCCTCCATATGAGTCAAGAATTTAAGGAATTCAAAAGCAAACCTTCTATAGTACAACTGGCCGGTGAAAGCATGTGTTGTGGACTTGAACTACACTTAGCATGAAGATTCAATCAGAAGGACTATAATAAACTTGATCAGTCTTGAATTAGGTCCTTCTAGTCCGATCTTCAAATCATTATATATATCTATTATACATGTTTTTTGTCGAGTTGAAAAACGGGGCTGCAGTCTGCACTAAAATGAGTGACCAAATATTCTCTGAAGAAAACTTGTGTTTTTGTTGGATCTACAGTAGCCTAAATCCATCGTGCGCGTGTTGTGATTGCCTTACGAAACGCCTCAACTACACTTAATGCACCATAGACATGGCTACCTTCTTGATAGTAACCCGTTCCTACAGCGTTACCGATGAATGTCATGTCTTAGCCATGGGCGGAGCTAGGGTATACTGTAAGGGTCCGAACACCCTTAGTCGAAAAATCATAATATATATACAAGTTTTTTTTTTTTTAAAAAAAAAAAGTTATGTATATATATTAGATGTTGAATCCCCTTAGCTTATTTGTATGTTTACTTCTTTGTATTTTGAATACTCTTAATGAAAATACTGGTTTCACCTTAGCTTGTCGATTTGAACCTCACTAAGAATGAAGAAATCAAATCGGAAGGAACTTATTGAACTTGAGTACAGAACTCGAACCTTCTACTCCAATTTTCAAATTAACACACACATTTTAAGCTTCACCACTCTTCTGCGAGAAAATTTGGCTCTGTATGCATACATGCTCTTCCCTGTGCATTTATCTACCAACCATGGTACTTTTATCCATTCTGCTTTTTTCCAATGTTCTTGGAATTTCCTCAATTATGTCTATGTCGAACTCTTTGTTTTTTTGGTGGGAACAATTAGCAGATTCTTTTTAACAGTCAATTATTGCACCATTACAAAAGGCGGCTCTTTAGAAACTTTAAACAACATGATTAAAATAATAAACAATTTTATTGTTTCAATTAAGGAGAATGGAATGAAGTCCACCGGCTCCATTTACACGACCAACAATTGTAGTTTAAATTTCAATGGAGTCCACAAGCAGCGCAATAATGTGAGGTTTTAGGACTTTCTCAGGATGAGTGTATCCGTCTTGATTGTTTTTATATGTAACGTCAATAATACGTGCAAGATTGAGAATACGGGTTAAAATCTCCGTAGAGACAGGAGTTGGCCTCAGAATTCCTTCATTAACATCCTTCCATGCTGTCTCAGCCATTTCATGAAATTTAGCCATTGCCTCTTCCGTTGATACACCATAATCTCTCATGTAGCACTCAATTCCTGTTACAATTTGTCCCCTACTTTTCTCAACCTGGAAATGCAGATAAATTATTAGCTTCTATATTGCTTCAGTTTTCATCGAAGCACTTTGTTTGTAATGATATAATTTTGTGAGATACAACGCATACCTCGTATGTGGCTATGTCATCAATAACTCGGCATAATGTCACATTAGCTTCAAGAATTTGAGGATTCTTTGACAACCATTCGAAATCCTGCTCCGTGGCAGACTTCATGCCCAAATAAGATGTTGTAGTGAGCAAGTAGTAAGTGCTAGTTGCTAGAGCATTGCTCAGGTATTCAGAAACAGGTGGCATATATCCTTCAATAAACCATTTGGCTTCGACATTATAGTTCCTCGCTATTTCTTTCATCTGTGAACACCAAAAAAGAAGAGTTAGAAAAAAGTAATTTGATCGCTTCAAGTATATGAGCAGTACAAAGATGCAAGGTAAAACAAAGTGAGAAATGGATTAAGGAAAAAAAAAGTAATTAGACAATTAGATCGCTCAGACATACCCTTTCTTTTGCATGATAGACAACATGAGATCTTCCATCGCTAGACAATTCCTTTTCATAACCCTCGTACAGATCTAGAAGAGCTTCATAACTGATTTTCATGTAATCAGGGAGCCGATCAATTTCGTTGATATCCCATCTGCAGGGTGAAAACGCTAAGGTAAATTTATGCATTTAAAAAGAAAACATAAATATCATGAGCAAAAGCTGGTTGTAATTATTTCACGGCATTCACTTTCAAGAAATATTTAATTAGGTGAATTTATGAAGTTCACACCTTTGTATGGCATCTGTGTATGTGTCAAGTTCTTTAACTACACCATAAGCATCAAAGGTGTCATCTACAATTGAAATCATTGCTATGGTCTTAGCAAGCATGATGCGAGCTTGAGAATATTGAGGCTCAAAGTATACTCCTACTGTCCAAAAGTAGCATTCCACTACTCTATCTCTAGCATATGGAAGTGTTGTCACGAAATCTAAATCTTTCCACCATCTGCAACATAACAAATTAACATCAGTACTTGAGAAATAGACCAAAATGGTTTTATCATTTTCCTCTCAAAAGTATAACCACACCTTGATACTTCAGCAAGTTCTTGTTTGTGCAACATTTGGAGCAAGTTGAAATCCAATTTTGCAAATCGAAGTAACACATCGTTCTTTGATTCCTCCTCGTAGATTGATGAGATGAAAAATCGGGTCTCAACTCGAGGAATGCCCTTGTGCAAAGATTGCTCAAGGGCGTGTGCCACTTGCTCCCTAAGTGGAGATTCCAAATGTGGAGTTGCAGACTCAAGATGAGTAGTGGAGAAAGCGAGTGCATCTTCTAAGATATCTTCAGCATGAGTCCTTACATGTGAAGCTTCATACAAGCTCAATAATCCTAAGACATCACTAGCAAGCGACTCCTTGAATTTTCCATTAGCACCTTGAAATTTGCTGAAAATTTCTGTTTTTTCAAGGAAGAATATAATCAAGATTAGTTAGCCTAATTCTTGCAAATGGATAATAATTATAACCAGTATAGACTTGATTTTAACATGGACTTACTAGGAGAGATGTTGTAACCATGTTGCCTGAGCAATCGAAATTGAAGTGCAAAAGTGCACAAATCATTATAGTCATCACCCTCAAAGTTAGTATTTTTGTGGTAAATTTGTTCCAACATGTCATCAATTTGTTTCTCAAAGTGGTATGCTATGCCAAGGCGTTCAATAATGTCAATCAAATTCAATGTCTCGACCAATTTCCGTCCAGTAGCTAACAACATACTCCCTGTTTCTTCCTTCAATGCTTCAATCTCTTGAGCATACTTTTGTGCAACCTATAAACGTGCCCCAAAAAAAAAAAAAATTAAATATTACATTGTTCTATATATAAACACAATGTAAACTTAAGTAATTATGTATGTAATAAGAAACTATATATAAAGAAGAAAAGAATGAAGAATACGTATATTAATTACCTGATTGTCGATGGAAAAAGTATGGAAACGATCACCCCATAGACTAGGAGAGAAGTTAGCGACAGGGCGAACAATATCTTCTTCTTGTTCATGCTTCACAATATGATTGACAACTTCTGAGGCCATTGCTAATTAAATTACTTTAGTATTTGTTGCCAAAAAATATAAGAGATTTCTTGTTCTTAATTCTCTAGGGAAGAAAGAAACTGAGAATTAAGTCTGATGACACCAATGGAAGAGAAACGATAAGTATTTATAATAGTAAGAGCTAGCTGAGCTTGTTGACTCTAAGCCAAGGGCAAAGCCATCTTTTTTGCCTTCTCTTTTGATGTCTCTTTCTTTTGTATATTAAATCACGTTTAATTAGCTGATCAAACATAATATATTTTAACTCAAATAATTTCTATATGTGGAGCCATAACATGAAGTAGTCACTCAGTTGCTACACTTGACTGCATACCCTACCTAGTCAGCCAGCCGGTAGATTTTTTAATTTTTTAAAGGGCAAAGGTGCAAATATGCCCCTGAACTTTGCGATTTGGAGCAGATTTATCTCCCGTTATAAAAGTGGTGGATATATACCCCTACCGTTATGAAATGGTGCAAATATAACCTTTTTCTAACTGATTTTATTTAGGGCAAAGGTGCAAATATACCTCTCAACTTTGTGATTTAGAGCAAATATACCCCCGTTATAAAAGCGGTGGATATATACCCTTGTCGTTACAAAATGGTGCAAATATACCCCTACCGTTACAAAATAGTACAAATATACCCTTTTTTCTGACGGAATTTTTTTAAAAAATCATTTATTTTTATTATTGAATAAAAAAAAATACCACGGGGATTTAAACAAAAGTCTACCCATTTTTTTTAGTAGACATATTTCTCTAAAGCCGCACGGTAATTTTTTTTCCTGGTGGAGCGGATCTGATTTGTTTAAAAAAATATCTCTGTGTCTTTAAAAAAGATAAGTCTACCTATTTTTTTAAACGAACCAGACCAGGCCCACCAGGAAAAAAAATTACCATGTGGCTCTAGAGAAATATATCTACTCAAAAAAAATGGGTAGACTTTTTTTAAAGCCCCGTGACATTTTTTTTTAATTCTAAAATAAGATAAATGATTTAAAAAATAAAAAAAAAGCCAGAAAAAGGGTATATTTGCACCATTTTGTAACGGTAGGGGTATATATCCACCACTTTTATAACGGGGGGTAAATCTGCTCCAAATCGCAAAGTTCAGGGATATATTTGCACCTTTTCCCTTTTTTAAATGTTAATCCTTACTTCTCTATTGGCGTCTGTGGGTGGAGTATGTTGATCCAAGTTTCCACACTGAGAAAAATGTTACTCCCTCTGTCCTTTGTCACCTTTCTATATTTAGAAGTAATTTAACTTTATGAGATGATTTACAGCCACACATTTATATAAGACATATTTTGAACCACACATTTCAAAAGTCTTTCTTTTTTTCTTAAACCCCATGCAAAGTCAAATGGTGTCACATAAATTATAACGGAGGGGGTACTTACTTTCAATTTTTTAAGATAACTAGTTTCTCGACAAGTACGCTGCACGTGTATGTTAAATCATATAGAATATGATTTGGCAAAATAATATCAATATAAATTTATAATTAAATAATGTTTAGTTTCTTAAGCAAACAATAATGTCATTTCCTTCAAACAATTAAGCTACGAAGAAACACTAACTTTGATTTTGAAAGTAACAAATTGAAAAGTCACACAAGCTTTGTAAGTCATGTCTTGTAATACAATTGTATTATCATAAGTAAACTATTACTATGTGTGGGAAAAAATATACATTATCTATTTTGGAGATCTATTGTGTTTTGAATTATTGGACGGATTAGCACCTCATTGATAGGAATAGTCGATATTCAAAAATTTCCTAATTAGAGAAGAGAAAGGATTTTCATTTAATTTCAGTTCATATGAGACTAACATCACAAAGAAAGCTAATGATTGGTTTACTATCTTTCATTTTTTCAAGAATATCACTGTCATTTGCAGAATCTCCCAATAAAGTAATAATTGAGTGACCAATCTACATTTTAAGATTACACTTGCATAAATTACATTAACTTATCTATATAGTAAATCAAATGAATATTTTAATGAAAATTTGTACGTACTATTAACTTGCGTTTCATTTGTAACTATTTTCTCTCTGTCCTTCTCCAACAAATGGTTTCATTATCAGTAACATGCAAACTACCTATGAAATGAATGTAATTAAAATAATAATAAGTATCAAGTATTAAGTATTAAAATAATTTATGAACTCCTATTAAAAAAAAAAAAATCCAAATATAGTATCATCCTTTTTTTTTATGAATCTTCCAAAAATACAAAACAACTTATAAATCTTTGGGTGGGAATGTCATTAATGATTGATTTACAATGGTCAGTAAAATCCATTTCAACTTAATTTTGTGAACTTATAGCACGATCTAATCAACTATTAATATAATAGCTCTTATTTGGTTTAAAGAAGTCCGCTCACTTGCTTGAATAAATGTTAAAGATTTAACCATTAGGTGATGTCATTAACAAAAGCAATAGAATCCGAAAAACCAGAGTTGCAACATGTGTTACATATTTGAACAATGAAAATAATGAAGCAACTCTTCGTGAAACTTCACAGCCTTTTAGATTTTTTTTTTCAAATTAATCATTACGACAATTCATTTAAGTAATAAAGCACCTCTTCAGAATTTTTGTGGCTATTAAATGTTTTTTTAAAAATTAATAATTATTAATTAGGAGTATTTTAAGTAATTTAACTTTCAAGTTAGGGAGTTCATGCTTTTAATATAATATAGATAGATTGGTGGACATTCCAAAAAGAATGTTAGGACCAAGGAAAATATTTATTCACTCATTGTTTGCACTAAATAAATTTATTTATAGGTGTCTTGCATAAAATTGTTATCACATAACCATAGTGTTAGTATATATTTTTGCTTTGATTTGAAACTTTTAAGATTAAATTGATTGATTTAGTGCAACGACCAAGTACGAATAAGCAATCTTCTGTTAGGCATTGTCATACTAGTCCGTCCAAGAACATGCATGCGTGCATGGAATGAATTAATCTTTTATTCTATTACTTTATTCTTAAAACCTTTTGTCATTTTTGCGGCATAAAGTCCAACTTTTAATGCGAGTATACTTTGATGGACCAAAAGGTTAATGTAATTATTAAGGTCAGTTTAGAGTTTCCTATGTTTGTTTGTGACCAGAAGCCAACATTGGATTGAACGGTCTAAAAGTTAATCTCAACAGTTCCTTCAAATTAAAATTTATTTAGGTCAAATATGTAGACTTCCGAAAATGGTACGCAATTTCTCACACCTTGCTCATTTTAAAAAAGATAATATAATACTAACTTAAGTATACAACTTATAGTGATATAGTAATATAAAATTGGTTTACCAAATTGTGGTACTGTGGTACTTTTCGAGGTTTATTATACTTGCCAGCACGCGTCTTTCATACACACATTTACCACTTAAACAATGGTTAAGTGTGATGTTTTCACTTTAATTTTTCACTATTAAGCTCAAAAAGAATTATTTTGTGCAAACATCGGATGTTGTATTGCCAATTAGAAACTACGAAAGAAAAAACACAGAACACCACATAGAGTTTACAAATGAATGAGGTAACTATGACGTTCAAATACAATCTATTAGCTACAATGAAATATTGCCATTACAAAATGCAAGTGTCACAACATAAAAGAAAGCCAGCAAAAAAGAATGATATGGTTTTTCAACAAAAATTCCGAAGTTGCACTTCCTCTTACAAACAGCATACAAGAACACCAAAATGCTGGTAAACTTTTCTTTTGCAAGAAGCATAAGAAAAGGAAAAAACTAAGGTCGCAAATATGCAACTTCCTTCAAATACTTATCCAGTAATCCACTTCCAACCGCCCGAGCCCTGTTTCTGGACAGATGAAGCACGCTCCATGTCACGTTCCAATTCAGATTTCTCCCTTCGTAGAGCTTGAACTTCCTCCTCTATAGACTTCATAGACTCTAGCATCTTCTGTAGCTCTCCTATTTGTGCCTGAAGATGCCATGAAAAGGTCACAAACAAAACCACAGCCACATTTAAATATTTGTCGGCTTGAAACGAGCAGAACAACTAAACCACAAATTGATCATATTGCTCTAATATAGGTAGGCCGAAGAAGTATTGGTGAGAGGTAATTAGAATGGACATGGCGCAGTTGCAGCTTACCGAGGACATGACCTTAGATGGGAGGTTGTGGAGGACACGGATTAGGGTAGAAGGTTAATAGGTAGTAGAGCATTGTCTCGCTTTTCCTTACTAGTAGCCATAGTATTTCTCTTGTAGTTTCTTGTCCTTCGATTTCTGTTATTATTTATTGTCTCTTATTCTTCACTTAGCATACTGTTTTGGTGTAGCCTTTTTCCTGTTTGACCCGCTTTGTTATTGTTTTATCCTGAGCCGAGGGTCTATCAAAAACAGTCTCTCGACCTCCCGAAATAGGCGTAAGGTCTGCGTACACTCTACCCTCCCCAGACCCCACTTGTGGGATTACACTAGGTATGTTGTTGTTGCTCTAATATAGGATGCACGGTGGTGATACTAAACATTATGATTAAATATTTTCTGTTTTCATAGTCCTGATTAAAATTAACAATCAGAATTGGTTAAATATCTAACAGAGACCAAAAGTGCTCACCTTTTGACAAAATTAAAGGACCAAAACTGCTGAAGTGATACTTAAGGGACTATTTTGAACCTACTACCAAAGATAAGGGACCATCTTTTTCATTTTCTCGTGAGTTCACAAATAGTTGACCCGACTAGTTTTAAACTGCGACATAATTGACTGATTGCTCTAATATAGGATGGGATGGGAGAATTAGAACTTAAGTTAAAAAAAAAGGTATGAGAAGTATAACCTCCAGTTTAGCACATCTTGATCTCTCAGATATAAGTTGACCTTGAACTGACTGAAGCTCCTGTAATGAAGCGATGAAACGTTAATAATTGACAATTAGTTAATCATCAATTTGTATCGAGCATTTACTCGAATGAGAGTACCTTAGACAAGTCAGCATGAGTGGCATTGACATCATCAAGATTAGTCCTGAGATTAGCATTTTCTGCTCTGACATCTGCAATTGATGACTCCAACACCTTTTTTTGTTCTCCAAGTGCACTAATTTCCACCGAAAGATTATGCTGGGCGCTATCAACATGGACTTCCTTAAAATTGGAATCTTCTCTCTCGGGCAAGTCTAACTTCTCTGGTTTAGTTAAGGCATATGCAGCTCTGACAGAAGCTGCTGCTGCTTCGGCTGCCGGTGATTGAAGTATCTTAGGATGTAATACATCCCTTGGTTTAGGCCTCATAACATATACCTATACAATATCAAACACAGTAATTTAAGAAAGAAGGCCTCATAGCTCTCAACTAATTCATCGGGTACCTATTTACTAATGCTTAGACGGATATAAAGAATCACCTTTTTTTTTTAATGGGGATTTGAAACATTTGCACCCACTTTATTGACCACTATACCTTTGAGTGCTAAATTGAATTATACATTACATTAGTGATTACGGAAGAAATTATTGACGTAATGGTTGAAAAGTTGGTTTGATAGAGAAAGCACATCAAAGTTTGAAATTTTAAATAGTTTAATAAATTTTAATGGTCAAGGATGAAGACCTTAATCAATTTTTAAGGACAAGTAGATGACCGCTACAAAGAGAATTTGATTCTCTCATTCACATAGCCTTTCCCCATTAAGATACTTGCTAAACCAATAAATTATAGGAGATTGCTAAATGAAAACACATGCCCGAAATTAAATTTATTAACCAAAAAGCTTCGTGGAAGAGCAAATGCAAACAATGGTAGCTTTCAATTTTCTATTGCCAATGTTCAAAGCTTGGCTAATACGCTTTCAGCAGCTATCCCTCAACCGCGAGCCAATAGCAATATAAAATCAAATGCACAATCCAGTCTGAGTACATCCTACCCTCCCCAGACCCCACTTTGTGAGATTACACTGGGTATGTTGTTGTTTTTAATCCAGTCTATTTATAATGTTATATCCCATGTTATAATAGCGTAATCCTGTCCTACTCTCAGGTCCTTCTACTCCCTCCATCCGTCCCAATTTATGTGACTCTCTTTTTTCTTAGTCAGTCCCAAAAAAGAACGACATCTTTTCATATTATTATTTATGTAGGTATTATAAGTTGACGAAAAGAAAGCAGTTTATGAAAGATTATATTTTTCCGCTCATGCATGTATTATGTTCATAAATCATGTAAGATTGGTTCGCTCGGTCTATAAGATTGGTTCGCTCGGTCTATGTTAAGGCACCGAGTGCCAGTCTGTCCCACCAAGGTTTTGGGGCGTGACACCAATTTCGGCGGGATTGTAACAATTTAACTTCAAATATCCCATTTAAGCCTTAATGAAATGATTTATAGCCACCAAAATTTCTATAGCTTATTTTAGACCTTAAGTTTCAAAGTCTTCTTAAACTCCATGCCCAGTCAAACAAGTTCACATAAATTGGGATGGAGGGAGTAGTTTATTTCCAACATGTATACAGCACTTCTTACCAACAATCAACAATACCTTTACCTTTATCAAAAAAAAAAAAAAAAAAACAATCAACAATACCTAGAGAACCAATATTCTAAAACTGATTAACCTTTTCCAGCATTCTAACAGTTACTCCTAAGATTATATACGTCCAACTCAGAAGAAATAATAAACCCACTCAACCATTTC
Source organism: Lycium ferocissimum (assembly GCF_029784015.1). Classification (NCBI taxonomy): domain Eukaryota; kingdom Viridiplantae; phylum Streptophyta; class Magnoliopsida; order Solanales; family Solanaceae; genus Lycium; species Lycium ferocissimum. Next base: position 6,940,230 of record NC_081347.1, read on the forward strand.
GTCTTAATAACATCTCCTCTCAGACTAGATCTAATGAAACTATGACGGATGGATTATTTTCCTGTTTTCCAGGTCATGTAGTAATTGCTTATCTGAGAAAACAAATTGGATTTGGATCTTATCAACATATAGAGAGAATCAATAGAGGTAGACAAGATCCAATGCCTCTGTAATCTATTTATCTCGCCACAAGAAAGTCTAGGGTTGTCGTAGAAAAGCGAATATAGGATTTAGAAGATACCTCGTTATTGTACTTCCCGTTGTAGCCACCAAAAGCAACCAAGAATTTCTCACCATCAAGTGATGCTGAAGAAACACTCAGTCCCTGTTTCAAATGTCATATCAGAAAGAATTGCAAAACAAACCTAAAGATCAATAAAGTAAAAGAAATACACAACCTCAAAAAAGTTTATGAGTACTGGGAAATAGTATTGTCATAGGCTAGACTTGGGTGCGGGTGTCGGATGCGGGTACAGATCTAGAGGTCGGGTAGGTCATGATCTAAATTTTAAGATTCCTGGGTACGGATCCAAGTACGGATACGGGTGCGGGCATTCGGCAAACAAAAACTCAGAATTCTAAAAACACAGTTATAAAGCCTAAATTATGGGATATTATGTGGAAAACTTGAGGAGAAAATATTGATCAAGAGGAGAATCTCGGAAGTAGATATAAGGAAAAGGAGTGGTATAGAAATTTCTATATACAAGTTATTCCATTTTCTTCAATTGCACCATAGCTTTTGTTTTGATTACATAAATCATTGAATTTGTCCAGAATTTCTCCCTCGATTTTGGTCAAAGTACCCAAAATTAGTTGACCAGATCGTGTACGGATCCCACACCCATGTCGTGTCGACACGGGTGCGGCAACGAAAGTGAAGAGTCCAAGCAACATAGGTCATGGGCAATGGCTACTACATAAACATACTTAACAGTGTTTTAAGATAATGGACTGCGCCAAGGGCAAGATATTCTTCCTAAAAATACGGGATATCAAATTTCCGGAAGAAAGATTGTAGGCGGAAGGTAACCTCACTCGCGAGTGGATCTCTCCCCTTTACAGTTGCTAATACAGACACTACAAGCTTCGACATATTTAACACGAGAGTTTCTGGCACACCTGCAAAAAGAATAAAAAGAGTTGTGAATCATGAACAAGAATGCACAGCGGGTGCAGGCTGCTTAAATGTGTCACTTACCGCTTCTGTTATCTCCACCACCAACAATATACCAGTTGTCACCTAGAGTGACACCAGCATGACCAGCTCTTGGACTAACCAGCTCCCCCTGAAGCTGTGGTTGAGACCATTCCATCTGCCAATGAAAAAAGAATTTTCTAAGTTTTACAATCCAACTGACTATAATTATTAAATACTTCCTCCGTCCCAATTTATGTGATATAGTTTGACTCGGCACGGAGTTTAAGAAATAAAGGAAGACATTTGAATCTTGTGGTCTAAAACAAATCAAAGACATTTGTGTGGTTATAGATCATCTTGTTAAGCGTAAAAGGTAAAGGTTAAAGTTAAATTGTTGCAAATAAGGAAATGTATCATTCTTTTTGGGACAGACTAAAAAGGAAAATGTATCACATAAATTGAGACAAAGGGAGTAATACTTTTTCTAGTTAATTACAGTCCAATGCCTTTCAGTGATCTAATTTACAAAATAGCCAGCAAATGTATAGGTTTTGTATATCAAGTGTTAATATACATAAAATATGCATATTGTATACATAAAAATACATAGAATATACATAATCAGTGTATATGTTCTGTTTATTTTGGCTAGCGCCCGTAATTAATTTCGTCCAACATGCCAAAAATGAAAAAAGCCCCTTTTTCTTTAAAGATCATTCACAGAGCAAAATGGCTGCATTGCAGATACTAGACATTATTATCATCACAACTCCATCTGACTAAAATGCGATGTCAAACAATTGTTATAAGTAGTATGCCTTTAAATAAAATCTCCAAACAGGTAATTATACCGTTTCCAAGTCAAGGACATGAAGATCGTTGAAAAAAATTGAATGAGAACATCCACCCAGAATCAGAAGGTAGCGGTCAGCATGGAGTGCAGCTGTATGATCGAACCTGGGAGCTGGGGATGTCTGCCTATCAAAGCACAATGAATTAATGCAAAATGCATAATTAGTGAAGAATAAATTTGGTCAGAGACTTACGTGGTCTCAACATTACTCCAACTCATTGTGTCTAGATCAAGAACACTAACATCATTTAGCAGACGCCTATGCCGGTCTTCTCCACCGAACATTATGAGTTTAGATCCAAAAAGGGTAACCGATTGCCCACCTCGAGCTACCTAAAAGACCCAATAGACAAGAGACAACCTTAGAGCTCTCAGTAGAATAAACTAAACACTAACAGGCATTAAAGTTCAAGATTTGCCCGACAAAGAAGGCTATGAATGGGAAAGAGTGAAAGCTAAGAGGAGGATGGTTAATTACCGGAAGTTTTCCAAAGGTCTCTATAACACCACATTCATATGATTGAAGATCAATGAACCGAACTGCAAAAGATACATTGAGAAGATTTAAAGCTAAGACGAATAAGCATCGGTTACCAGATTTTAAAGGCTCCGAAGGATTACAAACCTGTTACTGTGTCAGAAACATCCTTTGAGTGACCAGCAAGAAATAGAAGTTTATTTTCCCACATAATCTGCCAACAAAATCAAGAGCAGCGCCAAAATAGAAGACAAATCATCACATCAGAGGATTATTTGCTAGAACGAGTGAAATGACAAAGAAATTAGCAGGTGAAACATAATAATATTAGGTCAATTCTCACCATACTGTGGCCAGAGGTAGCTGGAAGAACTCCAGAATTCAACTTTATAGTGGACCATGTCAAACTTTTCAGATCAAAGACCTGTGGAAGTGGAATTAATTGAAGAAAGAAAAGAACATCATTGTACGTCAAATAAAAAACTGATCTAATACCTGTCCTGCACAAACCTAGGAACCGTTTAACAAGAAAAAGTGATCAAAGAATGACCAAATACCTGAATGTCAGACAGGTATCGTCCATTACGACTTCCACCAATGATATATAATTTTCCATCAACTGTGGCAGCTGCATGCTACGGTGCAATAAAAAAGTCACATAAGTAGTAATATCCAAGATATAATCAGCGATGGTAAAAATGGCATATTGTGATAAAGAAAAAGAATCAGAATAGGTTATTATAAAATATAGAAGTAGGGGAACCTTGTAGCGCGCAGCTGGTCTCGGACCAGAGACAGACAAAGGAACCCATTGATCATAGGTTAAATCCAAATACCAATTTTGACCATCAGATCCCATAGCAGCTTAATTTTGAGCTCAAACAGCCTTGGCTGTTTGGAAAGCACCAGAGGAATCAGTACATAACATTAGACATTATGCATTATGAAATGGAAATATAGCACCAGAATTTTGATTATATGAGTAAAGAAGATTGAATCATCCAGTTCCTGCTAGAAACATTTCGGGGTAAGGGGTCGGTCATAACTTCAGATATGGAGCATGCCGAGAAGTGCTTTAATCGGGAGCAGAGCCAACACTTTGGGGGAGCAGCGTATAGGAAATCCCGCTAACCAGTTACCCATCATCTTTTTAATGAAAAATGCTTACTAAATTATTTTTGAGAATGGTAAGATTTTATAAACAGAAGCACGAAGATTATGCCATCTTACATGCAAATCAGTTCCTTTACATCAGTGTAGCAGACTGAGAAAATCCATATCCTGTCTGCCGTTTTAACAGCTTCCATCGAATACTCAAAATTAAAAGGCAAGCTTTTTATTTTAAGACTGGCACCAAATACATGAAAATGCAATGTAAAAACAAGAAACTGAAAATTAAATGCATGGAAGACTCAATGAAATGATAATTTTCATCAATAGCTTACATTGTAAAAACAAAAATCAGGTGCATACATGGGTTAATCAAAATATGATATTCACCTATGCAATAATAGTACACATAGATAAACATAGAAAAACATCACCGTCCATTTCTCATACAAGAATTAGTTTAAGATAAATTGAAATAGTTGAGATCTTAAAAGTTGTCCAACTTAATGCTATACAAATGAGCCCAATTCCTGGAACTATTAACCAAAAAAACAATGCTGAAACCAATCAAGAGACGGCTTTTAGCAAGATCTAAACAAAACAAGGGAATCAATTACATAACCTAGTGCGGGTTACCTCTCCTATGTGGTTTGCGAGCTATTGCACAGGAGCTGGGTTTACCCTGTGCGCACCCGAAGGGTAGCGGCTGCGGGTTCCATGTCATAAAAAAAAAAAAAAAAAATTACATGAACTTAGCAACATAAATTTTATAGCAGACAATTTAACTAAGCTCAGCTTCATCAGTCTTGCTAAAAAAACAGAACCGACAAATGTTTTTTTTTTTTTTTTTTTTTTTTGAAACTGAAAGAACCGACAAATGTTTCTTAGCTAACTGAACAATCCCATCATAAATATTTATACTCTAAAACCTATATATGTGTGTGTTAATCTCAACTAACAATAACATACAAGCAGATCATTACTTGTCAAGATTCTCAGTTATCCAGTAAATTCTACAACTCAATAATCTCTCATTTTGCTTATTTTTATCATAATTGCATTGATAAAGAGACGTTACCAAGAATGTTACTTCTTCAAAAAACAAAAAAAGGGGTTATCAAGAATGCTGATTTGCATATTAACCCATTTGAGCTAATCGTTAGACTGATCAGAATTATATGAATACAGCAACTTGCACATATAAATCTCACTGCTGTCAGTCACAATATGACATAATTGGACACAAATATGCATAGGAAAAGATTTAAACAAACAAATGTTTCTTAGCTTCCCATCATAAATCCCAATCCTATGATAGGTCTTTATACTCTAAAACCTATATATGTGTATGAATCTCAACTAACAATTACATACAAGCAGATCACTACTTCACAAGCTTCTTGGTATCCTCTAAAATCTACAAATCACTAATCTCTACTTCGCTTATTTTCTATCATAAATAGCATTGGCAAAGATCTAGCAAGAATGCTACTTTTTAAGGAAAAGAAAAGAAAAGGTCATCATCATTGATGCGGATCTGCATACAAACCTAGTTGAGAAAATGATCAGACTGATCCAATTATATGAATTCAGAAACTTTCACATACAAATTACACTGCTTTCGATGGCAATTAATCCCATCATAGGCCTTTATTACTCCAAAACCTATAAGTATGTGTGAATCTCAACAAACAATTACTACAAGCAGATCACTACTTCACAAGCTTCTCAGTTATCCTGCAAACGGTACAATTCAGTAATCTCTCACTTTGCTTATTTCCTACTCCCTCCATCCCAATTTATACGATACTCTTTCCTTTTAAGTCAGTTCCGAAAAGAATGACACATTTCTATATTTAGTAACAATTCAACTTTAAACTTCTCACATCACAAGTTTCAAAAGTCTTCATTTTTATAGCCACACCAGTATCTGTGACTTGTTTTAGACCACAAGTTTCAAAAGTCTTCATGCTTATTTCCTACTCCCTCCATCCCAATTTATATTATACTATTTCCTTTTTAGTCAGTCTCGAAAAGAATGACACATTTCTATATTTAGTAACAATTCAACTTTAAACTTCTCATTTTACAAGTTTCAAAAGTCTTCATTTTGATAGCGACGCCGGTATTTGTAACTTGTTTTAGACCACAAGTTTCAAAAGTCTTCATTTTTTTCTTAAATCTCGTGCCCGAACAAACACCTTGACATAAATTGGAGTCTCATAAATTGCATTGGTAAATATAAAATGTTGCCAAAAATGCTACATTTTAAAAAATCATCAAACTAATCATAATTACATGAATACAACAATTTTGCATATATAAATCACATGAACAATTGAACATAATTTAATACAAATCTACAAAGAAATGATTTAATTAAACAAGCAAAATGAAAACTTACAGCAAATGGGTATTCGGATCTGTAACTGAACCGAGATCGGACGGCTGGAAATCGTCCGATCTCAAAGTAACGGAAAATAGCTAATAAGGTTGTCGGTGTGTACTCGTCCTATATGAGATCTTGAGAAATGTCTCAATTTCCTCCTTTATTTGGTTATTTAAATTAAATATAAAAACTTAGTAAAAAGGAATTTTAATTAATAAAATAAATCTAACTTGTTTTTTTTTTCACATAAAATAAAATATTAGAACTTAGAAATACTTATAGTTCTGGTCTAGCCTTATATTGAAAATAAATCGTTCACTAATTACTACTTCCTCCATCCTAGTTTGTTTGAGATTTTGACCAGTTTAAGGTCAAACAGCTTCATCTTTATCTTTGACTTAATTTTAAATTCAGATTTTTTAAGTATTTTATAATAAAATTTAAATATTTAAAAACTACATAAAAAGTACTATAATTTCGCATAATTAATGATTCACAATATATGAAAAGCATTGAAAAAATCATAATAAAAAAAGATGTTTGACTCCCAAATAAGTCATACTTCAAACAAATCAAATAAATTGGGACAGAGGGAGTGAAGAAGTAAGAAAACAACCCCCAATTGTGTTCTAGCCATGTGTTAGTTTGTCCGAGCTTCAAAAAATTATTTATTAAACAATTATTCTAAAAACTACTTTTGAAAAATAATAAGGAGTTTTTATTTAATCAATTTATTTTAAAAGTATTTTTTCTATATTTGATAAATAAATTGTATTGCGTCTGTCTTTTCAAAAAAGTAATTTAGACTTAGATGTATATAATTGTAATTTATAATTAGATGTATCATACACATGTGTCATTCTAAAAAAGTAATTTTTAGTGTCATCTAAGTAGGTAATTGTAATAATTCATAATTAGAATTTAGGTGCGTGGTCTCTAATTGTAATTCATAATTATATTAGACTTAGATGTGTATAATTGTAATTTATAATTAGATGTATCATACATTTGTGTCATTCTAATTCATAATTAGATGAAATATATACGTCGGTAATTGTAATTCATAATTAGATGTGCCATATATCACATATATGTGTCTAAATCTAAAATTAGATGAAACATATATATAGGTAGTTGTAATTCATAATTATGAATTAGATATGTGATACATGTGTTTTATTACCAACAACAACATATTCAGTATAATTCCACAAATGTGTATGAGAAGATGGTGTGCACTTAGCCTTACCCTACCTTTGTGAAGGAGGTTGTTTCCGATGGACCCTCGGCAAGTAAAGCAAATCAACACCAAGCACAATAAAGAAAAGAGAAGAGAACAGTAGCAACAACAAATAATACGGTAACGAAGTAAACAAAACAATATGTAATAATAAAATCGAAGAATAAAATAATACGTAGGAGAATAATAATAACAATACTAATAAGAGAAACTATACAACACTCAACTACCTACTAATCTTCTACCATAATCCTCAACCTCTATATCCTCCTATCTAGGATCATGTCCTCGGTAAGCTGCAGGTGTGCTGTATCTTGTCTAATCACATTTCCTCAATACTTTTTCAACCTACCTTTACCTCTTCTCATACCCACCATAGCCAACCTTTTCACACATCCTCATTAGCAGCATCTGTGTATCTCCTTTTTACATGTCCGAACTATTTCAGCCTCGCCTCCATCATCTTATCCACCACAGAAGTCACATGTATAGTTTTAGTATATACATACTATATCATTTCTGGTAATTTAATAAGTACTTTTTTTGAATTGGAGATGATGAAAATATTTTTTTATAGGGAGAAAATAGTGAGAGAGATTAAAGTTCACGTGATTGTTGAGTCAAATGGTAGATTTTTTGGTCAAAATTATCTCTTATCTTTGGGGGCAAGTCTAACTTTGTCTTTCATAAATAACTCTAAGCACCAGTCGTCCTTTAAGTTTGCAAAAATTTGAGCACATATCGTCCCTCAAATATCTGAGTACTATTCGTCCTTTAAGTTTGCAAAACTTGAGCACATAGTCTTAACTAACATAATCACCCACAACACAATTAAAACTAACTTTAAATTCACTTTATTTTATTTTCTTATTTTTCACCCGATGTCCGTATCTGTATTGGAGCCCGACTAGATTCACTTACTTACACGTGAAATCATTTAAAAAAAAAAATCCTACTTTTTTTTTCTCCCATAAAAATAATCCTACTTTGTTTCACCCCTAATTAGTCAATTCTCATCTTCCTTCCAGTCGATATCCGCATTACAGACTGATTAAATTTCACTTACTTACACGTGAAATCATGCTCTTCTTTTTTAACTTGGAAGATAAAAATAAATTAATTGGGGGTGAAACAGAAAGGGGGTTATTTTTAGGGGGAAAAAAGAACAGGATTTTTATAGAAAAAACAAAAAATCATGTGTAAGTAAATGAATTTAGTCAAACTACAATGTGAATATTGCACACCAGAGTGTAACACCAAAAAAAGTGAATTTAACATTAGTCTTAACTGTATTGTGAGTGATTTATATTAGTTAAGACCGTATATGCTCAAATTTTGCAAACTTAAAAGACGAATAGTGCACAAGGTATATTTGAGGGATGATATATGCTCAAGTTTTGCAAATTTAAGAGACAAATAGTATTCAGAGTTAAGAAGGAAAAAGTTAAATTTACCCTTAAAGATAAGGGAAAATCTTGGCCAAAAACTCCAAATGGTATATTGGATATAGAAAGTCATTCCTCTTGATTGGGCTTGTTCATCGGTCTGTTTGGTTCGAGTTTAGCACATTTCAGATTATAATTTTGGTTTTCAGATTTCGCAACATGTAATCCGAATTCGATCCAAATACGTTCTGATTGGATCAAAATTTTTAAGTTCGGTTTCGGATAAATCGGTTTGGATAACTCGGATTTTCGGTTCGGTTTATAAGTTGAATTGCTTCTTCTTCTCCTTCTTACAAAATGAACAATCAAATAAAATATTTATACCAAATTGCCTTAATATATAATTCCTCGTTGCTATCACAATAATATAAATAAATTACTCATACAAACAATAAAATCATTGCCAAGGATGCAACAAAAGCAGTACTAGTCGAACAAGTCTAATTAAGTAAGATCATCTCATACATAGAATATATACTGACAATGAAAACAAAAAGGAGATCTAAAAAGTATTCATCTGTAAAATTAACAAATCCAAACATATTGAACTTAGTAATTTTTTGAATATAGGGGTTGATATGTAATGAGTAGGGTATATTTGACTTAAGTAGTGCACTAATATATTAATGGATAGTGGGGTAGCCTAAACATAAGGTATAATAAATTCGATTTTCGGATATCCAAAAATTCGAAGTTCCAAATCCGAGATCCGATTCAAAATCCAACATTTTTAAAAATTCAATCCAAAACCCAATCCAGAATCCGAAAGTCTCAAAATATGAGTCCAAATGTTCAGATTTCGGTTCGGATTTCGGGTTTATCCAAACTATGCACACCCCTACTATACATATTTTCTTGAGATAATTGATCAGATGGGCCAATCCTTTTGGAAAACAGAACCTGTTAATATAGCCAATCCTTTGAGATAATTGATCGGATGGGCCAATCCTTTTGGAAAACAAAACCTGTTAACATAGCCAATGTGGCCCAACCTTAGTAAGTCTTGATTATACAATAATTTGTACATGATGTCGCTTTTAGATATAATATTTAGAAAATAATCGATTTTTATAATGTATTTAAAGTTTGAAAACTTCAAATTTTCTAGCATAAAGTTAGGCTTCGCTCGTTTCCAACTTCAGACTTTAATTTTTGGTTAAAGTTGAAAATCTAAAGTTTGAAATTAGAACTTCAAACTTTCGAGTCTGAAAATAGGATTGCCTAGTTCCCATCTTCAGACTTTCGGATTGTAGTTGATATACCCCTTCTTTCCTTTTTACCAGTCATGTGCTTTGAGCAACCGCTATCCATGTACCAGCTTTGACCGCCTCCGTCTGTTTTAGTCTTATCCTGCTTATTTTTTTTCATTTGCATCTGACTTGGCCATGAGAGCAAGGATTGACTTGTATTCATCGTGAGCTTGCTTTTGAAGAGGATCCTCTTTATTGGAGCGGCTGAGCTTTATGCTAGTGCTTCTGAACCTTTTGACTATCCTTTGGAACCTTTGAGTGTAATATTCCATGTCAGATTCATCATCACTTGATGTACACCTTCTATAATCCATTTCGTTTTCCCCCTGGGGTTATTGTAACCATGTGTCCTTCCTCTGAGTTTGGTGGAGCAGCCATTTGAAAGCCTTTTTTCTAGGTGTCAACCTTTTAGAAAGCACCTGCTCTGATACCAATTGATGTAAGTTATGCGTCTACCAAACCAGAGTATGAAGGGACCTAGTTGTCTACCAGTTCCCTTATGCAGTACAGTTAGTAAAGAACACCGGATGTTACCATGGAAAACTCCTTGCTCAAGGGATTAAAAACCACGACCTACCACGTACGATTCCAACTTCACTACACCGAGCAACTTCATATTACAACCTTTTGCAATCTAGGAATTAAACCCTTAATCCCTCACCCTTACAATACCCTATTGTAAGCTACATGCAATGACTAACTCTAGCCACACACACAACTAAGTTTGACTACCCCTAGCCAAACCCAAACTAATACACCCTGACTACTCACTAGCCAAGGGTACCACTCAATAGATTGAATAGGTAAACTGCCTACACACTACTACTGAGAATTCAAAGATACCTACAAACAACTTCTTTAAATAAGAGTAGGTTTACAAGTTAAGGAACATAAAACAAAGCTTAAGACAAACTAAGAGACGTTGACATCTTCAGTGTTGGGATCTGGTCCTTCAATTTGTAATCAGCTTTACTCTTTGAGCACTTGGAGAATCTCGTGTTGGCTGCACTTTTAAAGTGATTTCTAGGTTTTCCAAGTGATACCTAATATATTGGACCAAGTTGTATTTAATTTTTTTTTTTTTTTTTTTTTTTTTTTTTTTTTGGAGTTTGGTTAACACATCAATCCAACATAAAGTTGTTGAAATATTTTTTTTGGAGAAGTTTTTGTCAACTTACAGAGACAAAATAGAAAATGAACATTTCAAAATGTGTTTAGCCAAAGGAGCCTTGTAGACAAATAAGGCAAGTGACTCAAGAAAGTAGGGGGGTCATTTGCACTTTTGTCACTATTTTGTGGTGGTCTTTAATTTTTTGTCCCTCAAATGGAATTTATGCCTTTAATTTTTTCCGATACAATCTTTTAATTCTTTAAAGAACTTATGCCCCAAGTTTCATTTAGGGGACAAAATTAAAGACCAACCCATTTGAAGGGAAAACCGTGCAATTAAATGAAGTAGGAAGGAGTAAAATTTGGATTTGGGCCTGCCACAAATGTATAACTATGATCATGTATTTTGGCCCAAGTTTGATGTCAATCCTGCTAGTTAGTTTAGGTTAAAGACTTTTAACTTTTATGCTTATACCCCTAGCGTAAAAGAATCTTCACACTCTCAGTTCACTCTATGACAACTATAAAGCACTCTAACAAAAAGAGTCATGATTGACCGTGTAATGGTGTCGTTTTATCATTAAAAAGTCATCGTGCATACGTTAGTGGTATATATATTTATGTTGAGTCATCGCCAACAGTCGGTTCTAATATTACGAATAAAGACACAAGTTTAATAGTGATGGAGCCCAGATTTTCCCAAAGAGAATTCTAAATAGAAAAAAATTATGAAGAAGCTAAGAGAATTCGACATCTACTATATATATATATATACATACAAAATAATTTTGTCCCTATATATATACACACACATATATACAATGTAATTTTCCGATGAGAAGTTCATATGAGTCTCCCTTCGTCCCTTAGCCTAGCCCATGGTCGAGATGTGGGAATATACAAGTATATAATATGGAAAGTACTTTATATATACACGAAATATGTAAATATTATGGGAGTATATTATTAGGTCTTACAGGTAACTTCTTGAAAAGTAAGGTAACATGTTATGACAACACCACGTTGAGCCTCTATATATTTTATAATCAGTACGTACATGTGATCTGCTGATAATATGTTTTACATGTCCCCAAAATAAGGCTTCTTATATTGCAGATGGCAATGAGGTCAAATATGGCTTTTGCATTTAAAGATTTATCTTTTACATTTTACATAGTAGTCTCAAGGCTTCCAATTTTTTTACTATCTTTGTTTTGCCAAATAGAGAAGAAAAGTAAGGGGGTTTTGAGCTAAAAACAGTCCAAATAAGAGTGAAAAAAGGCAGTCTTAAGGCTCCGGAATGTGTACAAAAGTTAAAGCTAAAAATTAACTTCCTCTAGGGACCGTTACACTGAATTACTGCTGAAGAAAAACATGGTAATTAAGCTAAAAACAACAGAGTGAAATCTTTCCTCCACATGAATGAGATAATTTGAGACAACTATTTTTAGTAACCACGACAAATAATTTGAGACGGCGGGAGTTTAGCGTATATCAGACCTACATATCCTATTCTAAGTTAGGTATCCCGTTAAGTTTTTGACTTACTTAAGATTAACGTCCCTTTTTCTTTTTCCATAAACGTAGGGAATCAGGAAAGACGATGGGAAAATGTGATGGTGGAAATCAAACTCACATTTATAGCCTGTTTGGCCAAACTTATTTTTCTCCAAAAGTGCTTATTTTTTTTAATAAGTGCTTATTTTAAAAAAGTGAGGTGTTTGACCTAAGTACTTTTGGGGAGTAGCATAAGCAGTTTTTCAGAAGCTAAGTATTGCTTATACTACTTCTACTTAGGTCAAACAACACTTAAAAACACTTTTTAAAAGCTTGGTCAAACACTAATTGCTGCTTAAAAGTGTTTTTAAAAATTAATTGACCAAACATAAGTTATTTTTCAGTTTTTCATCAAAACTACTTTTTTGAAAAGCGCTTCTGAAAACAACACTTTTAAAAATAAGCTGATTTTATCACTTTGGCCAAACATGCTATTACTGTATAGAAGTCTTCTGCTTGATTTATAAGCTTTGAGAAGTTTATATTTTCGGATGAAAGTAGTCCACAATGTAATTTTTGTTAAATAAATGATATCGGTCAACTCTATTATATATCAGTAAAGTACGCAAATCAATTATTTATCACTATCAATTCCATTGCGTTATCCACTTAACTTGACTAATTGTATTATCAGAATCGACAGGGTTGATGACTTGATGTTCGTAAGAATCTTTTGAGTGTCATGAAATAAAATTAAAAGTACACGACAACAAAAAATATAGCCAAAGAAGTTGGGGGAGAGAGATATTTTATTGTTCTTTCAATTATTGTACAAATGAACTGAATTGACTTTCTATTTATAGAGGAAAAAAGCAACTGTGAGGTTTTTCAGAAGCTGCTGACAAGCTGCCTGCTTGAGCTACTCGCAAGCTGCCTGCTTGATTGCAAGCCTGAGGAAGCTGCTGCAAGGCTTTTCAGGGAGCTGCTTGCAACCTGCCTGCATGAGCTACTTGCAAGCTGCCTGCTTAATTGCAAGTTTATCCAGGAAATCGTGTATTTGAATGGACATCCATAATACGGTGTATTTATAACACCACCCCTTGAATGTTCATTAATAGATAATGTGCCTCGTTAAAACCTTACTACGAAAAACCCAGTGGAAAAAAAATCCTAGTGAAGGAAAAAGAGTACACGTATCTAGTAATACGCATTGCTAGCTGCCTCATTAAAAACCTTATCAGGAAAACTCAAATGGGACAAAACCTGGTTAAGGGAAAAAGAGTACAACGCATATTTTGCTCCCGCAGGTTATAGCATCACATAATTCTTGAAGATGATGTACTCTCATCTTGTATACCAACTTTATCATATCTTGAGGTTTCGCAGCATTTGTGAGCATTTGTGATCATTTGATGACGCCGATCAAGCATCATCATTTGATGACCTGGCTGATCATCTGCATCATCATTCCTTAGATAGAGTTGCATAATCGTCATAAAATATTGTTGCAGTCACGCCAAGTACATTCTTGAATTGCTTTATAAATTGCCGTTATCTCTTTTTGATTTGATTGTCATGCAAGGTAACATGGTATGATAGCAATACTTTATGAAAATAGATAACATATCTGGATCGAACTCTTACGTCGATCAGATGAATTCCTTCAATAGCTCCACGTAGGAGTCAAACTATATCATGTCCATAGTCATAGTAAGATATTTAAATGCATCAGTTGCACAAAGATATGGAACTTCAGGACCAATATAATTTTCACATTTCAACTTCTTTTAACAGGTAATCTACTACTTTTGAAAACTCTTCAAGAGCTTCAATAATATTCAAGTCATCAACTTGCACAACAATCTGAAAGGTTCTAATTATCAAAAGAGACAAGGGTAAAGATGATTATCTTTGTTCCCTTTGTTTCACTAAGATGATTAAATCACATTCACCTTATCTGATTTAATCCATATAAGGATTATGAACAAGTTCCCCAAGAACTTGTAATATCTAGACTATAGGTCCAATAAAGTTTACACTTACCAAGATGTGTCACATCACTTGGTAATTATTTCTACGTCAACATGCTTTTAGAGACGTAGAATTCAGACCCTCACAATTTTATACAATATTGCGGCCCATATTGTATCAAAGATATCGTCGACGAGATATCATTTTGTATCGGTTCGCAATTCGGCATAACTTACTGAGATCTCATCACTTCATTATTTTTAGGTACCTGAACCTCCCATAAGGTTTCATGAAGTGTTATGTCGTAGGCTCTTCAAGAGCACATCGCCTCCTTATCATGATCCTTTAAATCATTTGCTCCTTACCCTTTTCAAGGGTTGTTACATTTGGAACCAACTGGTCTACTATGCTCCATGCATGTTGTAGACACTGTCCTTCAGGGACATTAGGAGCATTTTGCAGATGAAACATGAAATAGTTGGGTCAGCAAATGCTTCAACCATTTGACTTGAATTATCTGAGGATCATACTGATGATAATTCACAACATATTTCTTAGCTGCATATTCTCTCCCCCTTATGTTAGAAAAACTAACACATATCCCCATTTTCTTTGGAAAATCCATTTGTGTACATCATGGTATATCCATTAATCATATATCGCACATCAAAGGCTATAAGATGGAAATATCTAGTTCCTGACCATAAACCAATTATGAGAGGAGAATTTATCATAATTTACTGGTCTGAAGCATACAAATGCCGTTGTATGCAATATCTCATATCTCAAACCAATATTTGAAGCTCTATTCTCATAAGCAATGGTTTAGCTATATTATGGAGGCATCCAATGCCAATCCAGCTTAGATATAAACTAGTATTATCAAGATGAATTGTCTTGATTACATATTCTAAAAATTGTGCTTCCAACTCAATTATTTTGAGCAAGCAACTTTGTAAATGTCAAACTGTCAGTTGACAATAAACGTATATGTGACCATCTCATAGATGCATCTACTCAAGACATCACATCGTAGGTGAAGGGGCCCATATTCACCTTTTATATTTTTCAGAATTTAGGGAATTCAATCCCAACAATGTGCTTCCAACTTAATTATTTTGAGCAAGCAACCTTGTAAATGTTAAACTGCCAGTTGAAAATAAACGTATATATGACCGTCTCATAGATGCATCTACTCAAGACATCACATCGTAGGTGAAAGGAACCACATTCACCTTTTATATTTTTCAGAATTTTGGGATTCAATCCCAACATTAGCTGGTGTAATCAACTTATCATGAGAACAAGCAACACAAACAAATTCTTGAAGAATCTTCTAGTTCTTCAATATATTTTGAATACTCAATTAGCACATTAGATTTAAATCAGGACAATTAAAATGGTCTTGTCAACTGATAAAATTATCTGTACCCGTAAACTTTAAGTTTACTATGACAAGTGCTATTTATTTTAGTAAACTAGAAGTTTACTATTGCATGAGATTTTATGTCATAAACTTTTGATTTATTGTGACATGTGATCCATCATACTCGGCTAACATATCATGTACATATTTCTTACCCGTAGTAACTTGAGGATATTCTATCTTCCAATCATTTGTAGTCTCAATATGATAACCATTTTTATTGCTAGTAAACTTCAGGTTTACTACAATTTATATTCCGATCATAACAATTACAATCTAGGATGAATGGTGATATCATATGTAACCTCTTCGATAGACTTCAATTTCAGATATCTGCTACTGCATGAGTAGATTTCAAAAGTACTGCTTCCGGAGTAGAATTCATAGTCTTATTACTTTGGGAGCAAGTTGCAAGTTTTACTACTTCGGGAGTAAACTGCAGAGTATTTACTACATCAAGAGTAAATTTCAAAGCCTTACTACTTTAGGAGTAAAGCATAAAATATTTAGAATATTTCTTTTTACATATTCTACCTCTTCTAGAGGTGGGCCGTGATATCTTCACAACCTAGTGCACGTTAGTATTGATAAGCTTTATTATTATCACATTCACTTAAGGGAATGGATCCATATTTATAGCTTTTATCAAAAGTTCTCATTCTTCAGGAATGTAACACAATCATCTGAACTTACCTTAAGCATATCAAATCATTATAGCTTAGATCCTCTTTTAAGATATTGATACTTCAGGAGTAAATCAAGGCATACATATGATGTAGAGAATTTTCCATCATCAGTTGTAATCACAACAAGCCTATGTAAATATTACCACTCCAAGTAATTATTGGCATATTAGCCACAACAAGGCATAGAAAATATTGTCACTTCTAGTGACTCTCATTTAGCCATTAAGGGATATGAAATTAACATCATAATCCCTCTTAACATTATTGTTCTTCAGGAACAAATTTGAGGCATAAATAATCCGGAACCAATTAGGTTCCCATGGACGTGATAAATCCAACTACTTGTGATAGCCATAAATACTCCTTATGAGGCCTTATCATGTGAAAGCATGAGTTAAATAATTTAAAGTATTGCATACCTGAATTGGAAATTAACCTTTCGTAGTGTCCAGTAAAGAAATCTCCATTTTTAACAAGTATGGGTACAAATAATAGGTGTACCGAAAAGCCTTAAAGCAATTTAATGGAAATATTGAAGTCCTTAAAACGTGTGGTAACAAAAGCAATAAAATCTATTACACCGATTTGATGTATACGTAGCAATAAAATTAAAAAACAGAAAACATACTAGACTTACCTTTAACGGTAAAATCCATACATGTATCAAAAAACAAGGAGAACTACTTCTCCAGAATCCAACGTTGATTAAATACTAAAAGTCAACTAGTACGCTAATACTTTTTCAAAGGCAAATGATGAATACTACTTACCGTCGGATAAAAGCATGATACTAATTGCCTTGTTAACAGTGAAGGAAATTGTAACGCCAACTCCTCTGGCTAACTACTACAGTTTGCAGAAATGAAACTTTGATTTTCCTTTCCTCGAATATTTTCAAAATAAGTATTTAAAGCAGAGACTCGTGCTGATAACATGTTATGAAATAATATTAAAAGTATACGACAACAAAAGATATAGCCAAAGAAGCTGGGGGAGAGAGAGATATTTTATTGCTCTTTCAATTGTTGTATAAATGAACTGAAATTGGCTTTTTATTTATAGAAGAAAAAAAGGTACCATGGCGCTTTTCGTCACGACAAGAAAATTACACATTTACAAAATAACAAAAGAGAATGACAATATGACAATTAGTTGATTTTAAGGAAAACAATATAGAGAGCCAAAATAACGTTACAATTAGTGCTCTCACATGTAATAAAGGAAAATAGAAACAAATTTAAAAATGACAATTCATCACCAGAATAAGAGATAAAGCAAGGATTTCATCACCCAAATTCTTATATGCAGAGGCACATTCTGATGGCAATTTAGAAGGTGTACAAAAGTTCTTTTAAAAAAAATATGAAGAACCTATGTCAAAGCAATGCTAATTCTAACTATCTATGTATAATATAAAGCTAGACATAGACAATCCTATGTGGCACCTCTATATGGCATCCATTGACATTTATCTTTTTTCTCATTTTTTTGGAATTTTTATGATCTTTTTCTATATAATAAATCAGGCAAATCACCTAAAATATGCCTCACAAAAATGAATGCTCCTGCAACCCACGTTTGAGTAATCAGTACAGCCTTTTATTACAAGTGAAACTTACATAAATAGCTATCTTTTATTGGCTTCTAACTAGATATAACTATAAAATGCAAAATTACCAAGCATAGCTACTTTTCTTTAAAAACGCGTGTATTTCTATTTTTTTGAAATATAGAGAAATACAATGAACAGTAAACACGCTCCAGTTAAATCAGGAGCTATTTATGGAATAGATTTTTTTGAAATACACGGAAATACAAAATCGGGTTTAGTAAAAATAGGCTATATTTTTTTAACAGCTTCTTCTTTTTATTTTTAAATGGTAAGTTAAATTAAATCAACCATATTTCATGCATTCCATAACAGCTCACGAATCTCTCTCAACTTTTATCACAATCAAAACTTTTTGAATTCAAAAACCATTAAAGATCTGAAAACTTCCAAATATAGAAAAATATACGCTGGAATACAATGAAATATGGTTGATTGTTTAAGAAATATAAAGTTGTAGTATGCGTATATACAATGGAATACAATGAAATATATCAGAAACTATTTCATAAATTAGAAATACAAAATGCAGAAATACATTGGAATACAGCGAAATACAAAAATCGTGAAAACAAAGTGGAGTAAAAATAGGCTCTACACCAAAAAAAAAAGAAGAAGATAAATACATTTAAATACAACGAAATAATACACTGAAATATACTAAAAAATTAGATATACTGTTTGTTGATACACAAAAATACACTGAAATATACTAAAATATTTTATCAAACACTTGGTGAGCATGGAGCTCCACAACTCTCATCAATGGTGTTTCTACAACAACAACCTATTCTCTTGCTCCTAGATGATGCTACAATATCATATTGCTATAATCAATACTATTCTTTATCACTCATAAGATAAACAACACCACATGATTAGCAAACATAAGAAGGATTTTCCTCTTATTTTGGCCTCTCCATGGAGATTTAGCAAATGAATTGTTATGGCTGAGCTTCGGCCATTGGCTGGAGATCCTCCATATTTTTGCTTGGAGTATCAATATCCGCCATTAAAATGGAGAGTTAGAGCTTGTTGAAGATACTCTAACAATGGCTGAAAATATTTAAAAAAAAAAAATTGAATGAAAAGTGAAGGTAAAGACGATGAAATTTATGAACAATTGAAGAGAAATACAACAAATAACATAACGAAAATTAGTTATCCGAGAGATTGGGTAACCCGATAAGGAAGAAGAAATCGTGCTAATTATGGTGAAGAATAATGGGAGTAAAACACGTTTGTGAATCAAGATGAGAGAAAAAATATGAAGAAAAAAAAAAGAGATTGTGGGTAAGTGGGGAGAGAGGTACCTTATTTTTAGGAAATACACCAGCTACAAAAACAAGTTATAGATGGTAATTTGATAAACAATTAAGAGCCCGTTTTGATGGGCTTATGCTATAAGTCTACATGCTTATAAGCCAAAAAAAATAAGTAGTCTAACTTATAGATGGTAATTTGATAAACAATTAATTACCAAAATAATTTTAAAAAAAGGTAGCCAATTACTAATAAATAAGTTATAAGCAACTTATAAGCCAATCCAAACGGGCTCTAAGTTACCAAAAGTAATTTTAAAAAAAGGTAGCTATTACTAATAAATAAGTCTTAGAGGTAGTTATGGGTCGTATATTGTGTGTTTGGTTGGTTAAGAAGTAAGAGAGCTTTTGGATTATTAACCTCTTATGTTTGTATATCTTGAGTTTTGAGAAAATGTAATGAGTATTTTTAAATTTCTGGACTCTTATGTGGGTTATGAGTTAAGTGCTCAGTTTATGTGTAATACAACAGATTTATCAAGAAAGATTGGTTAAGCATAAAACATTTTCTGCTAAAGAATGAGGTTAAACTTTGCTAAATATTTTATTTTGGAAATTAGTTAACTGTGAGAATAAAATTTTAATTGGTGATATGAGTTTTGGAGTTAACCGTAACAAATATTTGTATTAATATACATGAAAATTGTATTTCTTTTGTCCCAAATGAATTTATGACGAGATCATATATATCCTAAAGGGTTTATGGTTTTAGGAATACATGAAAATTATATGTCCATACATATATCACGTGAGGCAATTGTTGCATTTGTCATTATATGGGTTTGCACTCAATATTTTGTACTCTTGATGTACTTTCTTAGTCCAGGCCTTAGGTGATTGTAGTCGTATGTATGTTTTTGAACTTGTATACTTAATCGTTTCCTTATTCTTTTTATCTTTTTGTTTTCAAATTTTGATACACAAACTTAAATGTAGTTTCATATTAAATTGAGAATTTTTTTACGGGTCTGTCAAGTAATCTTATATAGAACGTTAAAAGAATCATTTGACGACTTTTGTTTTCCAATCTAATGGGACTAAGATCTGTGTTGACTAATTTTTACATATGTATTCTTGAAAAGAAAATTAAACAGTTCAGTTTAGGTATACGTATATGTGCTAATTTAAAGCACCAGAAGTAGTTGATAGATAATGTTCTAAGAATGACATTGGAAACAAATCAATGATACTTAGAAATGTGTTTGCAAGATGTATGAAGTTGGATAAAATGTTTAATGAATAATTTTAGATGCACATGTCTTTTGAAAAGCATAACAAGTACATATTACTTCCATATATGTGTACCAAAGGATTATGAAGGTTTTATGCTTGATATTACACATTAAAATTCAAAAAAAAAAAGGTTTAACTATCTAAAAAAGAACGATGAATCTTAAGAAAATATATAATATTTCAAAGCGTAATTGATAGTGTTAGTCCCATTGCTGAATATTTGCACCCCCAAAGCTTCGCAAAAAAATTCCCAAAATTCTATTAACAACGAGGGAAAGAGCCCAGATCACCAAGTAAGGCTTCATGACCAAAGAATATACTAAAATATAGATGGTCAAAGAATACCACTTCCAACATCATAAATTAGAGGTTTTAGAGATATGTGACAACATAAACTTTTGTATATATATATATATACTTTTTATTATAGAACACATGTGCTTAATATATAAATTTGTTAATATTTTTATTACCGCGCGAAACGCGGCCAACTTCACTAGTTTATTGAGAAAGCTAAACTAAGGAACTAGCAATGGGAGAATGAAACTTTGGTACTGTTGGGTCTAAGATGATACAGTTTTCATATGGGCCAAGGCCCATGTCCATTCACTACCATCGTTGGACTCGACCAATGTATTGAAGAAACAAGTAATTGCACGGTGTTCCTTCAAATAGACTGGTCTTTAATTTTGCCCATTTCCAGGGGCATAACTTCTTTAACTTGTGGATATAATGATGTGTAATTTATGTCCCTATAGGCATAAGTTCAATTTTGAAAGGGAAAAATAAGACCAGTCAATTTGAAGGGCAAAAATTAAAGACCGGCACAAAATAAAGATAAAAGTGCAAATGACCCTGAAGAAATTGCACGGCTTTCCCTTCAAATGGGTTGGTTTTTAATTTTTACTCTTCAAAATCGAATTTATACTTAGTGGGAGATAAGTTCTTTAACAGTTCAGGCATAACTCGTGGGATATCATAATACAAAAATAATGAAATATAACCTTATGCCCCGAAAAAAGTTAAGTGTTTGTCTTGAGCGGCAAAAATTAAAGATTAACACAAAATAAGCACATAAGTGCTGATGGCCCTTCATCATTGTCATTGGACTCGAGCAATGTATTGAGACGCAAATGCACAAGTAGTCAGTTTTGGGATCCCATCTAAGCAACGACGTAAGTTCATATTTTCCAAAAAAGTTAAACCACTTCACACACTCAAACTGCAAAAAACTGCATCTGAAGATATAAATGTTACTGTATTTGAAGTTTAATACTCCCCTTGTCTCAATTTATGTGATATAGTTTGACTCAGCACGGAGTTTAAGAAATAAAGGAAGACGTTTGAATCTTGTGGTCTAAAACAAGTCAAAGATATTTGTGTGGTTATATATTATCTCATTAAGCATAAAAGGTAAAGGTTAAAGTTAAATTGTTGAAAAATAAGGAAATACATCATTCTTTTTGGGACGCACCAACAAAAAGTGTATCACATAAATTGAGACAGAGGGAGTAGCTGCAAACTTCCAACATACGCGTCAAAAGTTTGGCTTGCCATGGCCAAAAACATCTAACATATGCGTATGAATTTTGGATTACCAGAGCCAAACTTCCGAGATATGCGTCTTTGGTTTGCCAAGGCATCTGGAGTTTGAATTACCAATGTCTGAAATTTCAAAATTATATGTTAGAAACTCAGAGTAATTTTCCTAAAGTTGAACTATCAATATTCTTTTTTTTTTTTTTTTTTTTTTTTTTGATACAAAATGATAAGACTTTATCATTAAAATATATGATTTTTCTTAGCTTAATAATTCATATGAAGTAGAGTCGTAACCCAAAGTAGAAGTATAGTGGCCGATAATTTTCTAGCAAAATGTAATTCCTAAATTTGTCTGCTAATGAAGTATTCATGGCAAACATAACATAATAAAAAAAATTGCTTCTAATTATCTTCTTCCTTCGCTAACAAGTCTGCTACTTCATTATGATTCTAATAGATATATTTGAGCAATAATCTCTTTATTTTTCTCATAAAGTATTCTTTTAAAAATATAATAGTAATTAAGTATTATTAAATTAATCAACCAGCTTCATCCCAACGAAAATGATTGTCGCACAACTTATGCAGTGTTCGGTTGGTGGTACTAAATAATATTCGTATTAAATTATGTGAAAATTTGCAGATTAAAATGTGGAAAAAAAAGGTGCTTGAGTAATGCAGAGGTTATACTAGTTTAATATAAAAATATCATCTTAAAGTAAGTGATTCATGTACATATAATAATCTCCTCATTATTATTCACGGTACGTAAATCCCTTCATTGTTAATCTGACGTAAATAGTACTTCATATATTATTAAACCATATCACTGGTATGTGAACCAACCAAGCCATAGTATTTATTAATTTTGGGGGAAAAAATCGTGAAAAACATTTTCCTTCCTACCTGTCAACACTAGATTTGATGTTATATGGTCCATTGAGATAGTTGTCTTGATGTCCAGGATAGTGAAGTATTTAGCCTATCACTCCAGTATAAATATGGATAACTTTTAGAGCTGTGTGGATGTATGTTATATTGTTATTTGTCCAGTTTGACCCTCCAGTGACATAGTTTTTTTGGTTATTGGCCAGGTCAAACCACTTCTATAGGAAATTTGTCTTTTTTTCTCACGTATGCTGGTTAACAGCAGGTATATACATGCATGCATTTGTGTGATCTATCTCTAATCAACGATCTTTCGAAAAATAGTCAACATCTGGCAAGTGGATGTAATAGATTGAATGGACTTTATGTTTAGGGAAGATATTTGCTCATGATTGTATGAAGAGTTTATATTACCAGTTATTAGAGGGAACTGGGAAATTTGAACACTTGGTGGAAATTGACATTGATATCCATAGAATATAAATGTGGTGAGAAGTTGATGAAGAGATTAGTATAAGGGAGATGAACAACATGCTTTGTCATTTTTGGATTGGGATTTGGTTTAAAAAAGTTCCAAAAGTGGAAAAGTGACTCCCTACGCTTCAGTTTAAGGAAGATTTTTTGAAATTTATACACTTAAATATGCCATGAGATATATGTGGCTATAAAAATACACCACTAAGAATAAATTGAGAAGTTTATTGTTAAATTATTTTCAAATATAGGGATGTGCTATTTTTTTTTTTTTTTGGAAACGATCTAATTAGAAAATAGTGTCATATTAAAAGAGACAGAGGGAGTATTTGTTGATGTAGGAATGCTTATTGAAAAAAGAAATTCGCTAAAGATCAAGCAAAATATTTTCTAGAACTCATTCTCGAAATAATTCAAATAGCAATGAAGACCTTTTTTAACTTTTTTTTTTTTTAAAATTAACCTATGTTTTTTTATATTGGGATGCATGTGGGATGAGGTGGAGACCACTCATCCAAGGTTTGACCTAATGCATGGGCCGCATTTGCGCGGCAATGGTTTGCGGTGGACGGGGAGATTTTTACAAATTGCAAGCATCAGACACCGCAACGAGAGCAGATTAAAGATCAGGTCTCTCCTTTTGGATCCATCAGTTTGACAATCATCAAAACGTAGATTACATCTTGATTTATCATTTCCGATAGATCCTTAACTCCAAAAAAGTGTGATCAAAGCAGGATTCAAAGGAAAATAATGACAGTAAGATGAACAAAGCAAATGAAGCAACATGTAGTAGTAAAAAACTAAAGAATAGGATACTACGCGCATACTAATTACTAATACTACGAAATATACAGTGTAATTTTCGGCGAAGGGGTTTTGGATGAACCCATCCCACCCCTTTAGCTCCGCCCCGATGTCGAAGTAATTAGTGGAACTCATGGTTTCAAGCGGATTTCAAATTCGAATTTTACGGATTCAGAAGTCCATCACATCTTAAAATCTAATTTAATTACTGAGTTTGAAATTTATTATATTTACTTATTTAATAAAAAAATTCATATGTATACAAATTTAAACTACAACTATTGAGATCCCTTTGTCCCGTAGGACCAAACTTGGCCAGTTCCTAGTATATTTTTGCTTGTCAATCAATCATTTTAGAAACTTCTTTTATCTTTTTTTCCTTTTAATATTTGACCATGGCAATAAACTTAAGTCTAGTTGTATTTAGCCGATAATACATGTACAATTAATAAAGTTAGACTAAACTTGAATGTATTGTGTTTTATTTCAATATAAATTGATGGGACTTGTATGTACAAACAGTTTAAATCTAATTACTTCATTCAAAGATTTGTATTTATAATGGGATCTCATAATTTAATTATTATGAGACCGATTATATCTCTAGCATGATCACTTGTTATTTACTTCGTGTTGACGTTGAAAGACATTAGCACGTATATATCCAGTAGGTTCATTAATTTAACAGAAGAATCTTAACCATAATCACCATCTAATGATACTTACTCAAGCCAAAAATATAATATATCCGACTTTTAAATTCTTAATATTGATCAATATTAAGAATTGACTTTGTATGGCCTTTTAATTATTAATAAAAAAATTAGTCACTGGGTCCCACCCAGTGATCTTTATTTTAAAAAAACAAAAAGAAAAAAAGAGCGACACGTTCCTAACAGATTAGATAAAGACAGTCGCA
Source organism: Lycium ferocissimum (assembly GCF_029784015.1). Classification (NCBI taxonomy): domain Eukaryota; kingdom Viridiplantae; phylum Streptophyta; class Magnoliopsida; order Solanales; family Solanaceae; genus Lycium; species Lycium ferocissimum. The sequence goes on from NC_081347.1 coordinate 6,965,620, forward strand.
TGATCTTTGCATATGGGAGTCACTAAGATTTGTAGTCAAATGAGAACAATGACATTAGGAATATTGTGTCTGAATGTGATTGGCCCCTCTATCCTTTGTTGGTTTTGTAATAGGATTTAAATTAGATACACAAATGGTAAAAGCTTTTCATACTCTGGGTGTGTGAAAATTTTTGTACTCTGGGCGTGTTCGGTAATAATTAGGAAAATGTTTTCCTAGAAAATGTTTTATTGAAAAATAAATGAGTTTTTTAATTTATTTTTTTAGTGTTTAATAAATAAGCAAAAATATATTCGTCTAAAAATATTTATATGTAATCTAGCAAAGTATTATGAGGTGGTGGAGTAGGGTGGAGAGTGGAGATGACGGGGTGACGTGGGGTGGGATGGTCAAGGTGTAGGGGTAGAGGGGTTGGGTGGGAAGGGGACAATTAACTTGAAATATCAGTTATGGCCTGTTTTCCTTACTTCTATTAGAGAAGTTTTTTCCTCATTTTTAAGAAATTTGTTTTTCCAGAAAATATTTTGACCAACTAAACAGGCATACAAAATTGAAAAACATGTTTTGAAAAATATTTTCTTTCATACCAAACACACCCTATATCTATTAATTTTAACTTGTGACAATATGCTACTTATTTTTTCTATTATATCACCAATTAATGCTTATCATTGAGATATATGTGTAATTATTTTAGAGTTTAAGTTATATACATCAATGTAAGAGATTTTTCTATCATCAAGTCATCTTTATATTTATTGTAGTATGTAACAGATCCGGTTTTATTTTCAAGATTACTACATTTTAGAAAGACTTATATTTATTGTAGCATGTAACAGTTCTGTCTTAATTTCAAGATTACACACATTTTAAAAAGACTTATTTTCAAGAACAGAGTCGTTTATGAGTATCATCCATTCATTTACGTTTTGCTCATGGGAATCATGCCAAAAGAATGAAAGAAGGCGCCTTATACCTTTATCGTTTACTTAACGACTCAATGTATATCTTCTCAAAGACTTCAATCTACATTAAGACAGTAAAACTTGTAGTTAATGTCATATAAGGACTTACAAACATGCTTCTAAGCTAGTAGGTCACTTATATAAAATCGGACAGCATTTTTCCTATAACTTTCACTTTCCTCTAATTCCAAACAACATCAACAACAGCCAAAAAAATATCAATAACAACATAGTTCAGCTATACTTATCAATAACCAGCATACAACATCATTAACAAGACCATTATTCAACACGACAAGCGACAAGCTCAGATTGGAACCCATTCAAGCACTTATACCCTGATTTTTGTCTTAACTTCGACATGACAACATAACCAACATGTCAACAAACATATTCGTATAATTTCTAGCCTTATATCCATCTTCAATAATAACATTAGCAACCCCACAAGAGCTACCACAACATGAACCGTTTTTTAATGTTGCATGACTTCCTTCTCTCCTAACTTACAACACCATCGTCTTAACCAATAGTTAGATAATCGTAACAACAATAACCATAACATAATCAAGTTATTTTCCATGATTTTCAACCATACAAAGTTATATACAACTTTTAAAAATGTCCAATAAGAGATAACAACACCTTGCACTACTTCAGATACTACCTTGTAGATTTTCATCCAAAGCACTTAACTAACATGAAATCAACCTTGAGCACAATCAACAAAATGTTAAACTTACATTAGGTAGTAGATACAACTCGAAATCCAAGTCTTGCTCAGCTCACAATAACCCTTAATCACATCACCACACTATAGAGGTGTTATTTTCCTTTTATGCTAGCTTTTGGTGTTGGAACATGTGTGATCACTATTAGAATCACCCTTGAACCTTCACAAACTGTTAAAAGGGTTTATGAGGAGTGTGGAGACGAATTTTGGTTGAAAAATGATGAGAAATGAGCCCCCAAATCGTTTTATACAAAAGTTAAGTCGGTTACCGCCATAGTGGGTCTCCAAAGGGGCTGCCTGTGCAGTCTAGCGAAAACGCGAATATCTCTCTACTCCGACGTCGCATCGACGAACAGTTTATTGCATTGGAAACTAGACTTGTATACCTTCAATTTGGTGGGTGGACCACCCTATAAATCCAAGTAAATTGGAGAAAAGCTCAGTGACATTAGACCCAAATTTCAACAAAATTATGAACGTAACTTGCAATAACTTTCGCGGACTTTTATTTTACAACTTGCTTGACTTCAAAACTTAACATACTAATATTATATGATTCAAGTACCTTAAAACACGGCCTCCTTGGAATATTAAGCCATCCTAGTTTATGTTATATCCCGCATTTTGTGCAATCGGATAATTCAAGACAATTGCGGGTGACTTAAAGCAAGGCCCTATTTTTTATTTTGTTAAGCATATGAATGGCTTATGAAGCATTTAGAAGCCGGAATCATTAAGAAAGGCTACAAGGGCATAAAGGAAAATTCGCAATATGTTTCGTGGAATTGGAGCAAGACGGGGTAAATTTGGAATTTGAAAAATAATTTTTCATGAATTGGATGACAAAAAAAGTGGGCTTGTATTGAGTTGGGCCATGTTGGCGTCCAACTCCTTCTTGACGTGGGCCAAGCCCATATGAGAATTAAGGTGATGAGCTTAAAAGATGACTTAACGGTCATCTTTTTCATAATTTCTAGAGAATTCAAGAGCAAGAAAGAAAGAAGGAGAAATCCCCAAGCGCTATTCCCGCCTTTGAAAAAAAAAGAGAAACCGAGAGAAAAAAAAAAAGGAAAAGAGAAGAGAAGAGTTTCAACTTGTTTCTCCTAGCCAAACCATTCCTTGAAGGGTTCTTAACTTAGAGGAGAGTTCTTTGGAGCAAGGGAAATACAAACCTTGACAAGTTTGAAAGTGTAGCCAAGTGAAGATTCAAAGTAAAGAGGTAAGATTTGAACCTTTTCTTGTATGTTATGAATGCTTAAGTGTGTTGTGGAGTATAAAGATGGATGAAATTCATGTGCTATGGAGGTGTGTGTATGTAGCCGTGATTTGCATGGCCAAGCCGTGAGTGTGTGTGTGTTGTGTTGTATGGAAAATTAAGTTAATTCCATGTTGTGTATTGGTGCATGTTGTGGTGTACAAAAATGAATGGAATTCATGAAGAGTATGAATATAGGGGTGTGGCCGTGCATGTACATGTGTGTGTAGAAATCATGTGCTAATTATTTTACTTAGTGTTTGGTTGTTATTGTTGTGAATGTTATGCTAATAATGGAAGTTGAATGATTTTGGGGAGGATGTAGTTGTGTATGCTTGATGTTGGCCGTGTGGTTGTGGTGTGTTGTGGAAGAGAATGAGTCAATTTTATTTAGTGTTTTGGTTGTTGTTGTGTTGTGGATACTATGTTGCTAATGAATGTATAATAATCTTGTGAAGTTGTAGAAGTTGGAGACTTGTGATTGAAGTATTTAAATTGAATATTATGTTCTTGTATGTATGAAAGATAATGTTGTTAGTATGGCGTTGTTGACATATGAATTATAATGCTCTTATTGGAGTTGGAAGGTTTTGAAGTAAGTAGTATATTGATTAAGTTGTTAGAATGTATCTTGGATTGAAATTGGAAATTGTTAAGACATGTGATATTATGATTGATAGTTTGGCCAAGAGTTGAATTCCCTGATTGTTGTCGAGAATTGGCTAAGATGATTTTTGGGGAATGATGTATTTGCGGGGAAGTGTCACGAAATTCGGTAGCCAAGTGTCATTTTAAGAATTCAACTCTAAGGTACTAATCATGTTTGGTAAACATGACCAATTTGTAGATTCCTGCGGATTTATCGAATTTGGAGTGGCATAAGGAGCGAAAAGAGGTATGTAAGGCTTCACTTCTCTTTCTTGGCATGTCTTAGACGTAATAGGTTTGGACACGGGCCTCGGGATAATTCCTTTCCTAGAAATCCGAGATTGGAACTAACTACTATTCATTCGTAGAATTGAATTAGAACTTGAATGAAATGTTGGAAAACTTCTTAAACATCCGTAACTTACACAAATAGGACTCGATTACCCTAAGACCCTCCCAAGTGACGCCATGAATTGTAATATACGTAAATTTGATACGCCGCCTCATTTGACTCGAGGTGGGCCCACTATTCCCGAACTCTCTCCTATTGTCTCATTTGGCTTATTTTCATTCTATAGCTAAGGAAAGCCTTTGGTTATTATTTCGACTGCTCAATAATAGCTGTTTTACCAAATCCATTGATTCCAAAGCATGAATCTTCTCCTCCGATAACTAGTAAATGTTTTCCAAAGTGCTCGTACTTTCCTAGAACAAAGGTTTATGGCAAAGTAAGTTTTACAACAACGACGATGAACAAGTTTTACAACGCCACGGATGATGTTAAGGAAGAAAATGTTTACATGATAACTACGACCACGATGATTCTACGATTAAAAGATTCCAAGTCTATGATTCCAGTGACGAGATGAGAACGTTAAGATATTTCTTGAACTCTCAACTCTACTCATGAATAACGTTTTTTTAAAGATTCTAAGTATATGAAACGATGCCCTATGATCCTGTTTTATACTTTCTCCTGATATTGCTCTCCACTAATAGTCTCGCCTTATATTAATCATCCCTTCAAGTAGATAAGCGCCCTTAATTATTCATATAACATAATCGGAGGTTCCGACCTTACGTCACTCCGATGGATACATGATTTTCTTGGGCTCTCCGCATGCTTAGATACCTATGGATATGAAAAATGTATTTGCTAGAAGCGTGGGGGTAGGGATACTTGGGAATTGGGAAGGAAACTATGTTTCATTGCCACCTGGTCGGCCTGGCTTATCATCCCGGACGCGGGATGCAGACGCGGGAATTTATGGAGCTAGCCGGAGTATTTCGGCGCAATGTGGAAACGAGCCGACCTTTGTTCGGTCTTTATGATATACTATGATATACTATGCTATGCTATGCTGATTCTATGATATCTATGCTATGCTATGATTCCTCGATATACTATGATATGCTATGATATAACGGGATATGACATAAACTCTATTTTCTATGTCTATGAAAAGAAATATTTTTTTTTCTAAAAAGTGAAAAACAAGATGATGGTATCCGCCCGAAGCGGGGTGTTCATGCACAAAGTTACTTTTCTTATCTCAGTATATATCCATGACCCCACGATATTGCTACTTATAATCTATGCTCTTGTTTATGCTATTTTCCATGTCTTACATACTCGGTACACTATTCGTACTGACGTCCCTTCTTGTGGACGCTGCGTTTCATGCCGCGCAGGCGGCCAGGGGCGGGATTTGATCCCTAGGTGAGTTTCCCCAAAGATTTTTGCGGCGCTCCGCTTGTTCGGAGCCCCGCTTCTTGGTACTACTTTTGTGTATATATTCGTACCCGCAATTTTCGCCCTTCCTATGTATATGTGTACTATGTTTAGAGGCTCGTAGACAGATATGTACAGTAGCTATTTTGTACTCCTGATTATCCCCGTCACGGTATAGTATGGTCGCAAAGCTTATTAGCCTATGTTCATAATTGTGCTATTCATGTTAATGCTAGTCAAAAAAAAAAAAAACGGTGTAGTTCATACGTGCGATAAGAGTCACGGTTCGCTCGCTCCGACATAGCGGGCTAAGCGCCCATCACACCCTAGTAAGATCGGGGTGTGACAGTTTAACCCCGAAAGTACGAGTTATAACATTTTTGATTCGTTTAACCCCGAAACTTTATGGCACATGCTTAACATTTGTTTAATATCAACCTTAGCCTTGTAGAGGTTTCATGCCTCCTCCGGGCTCACATTAGTTAACTTACGATATGAACGAAGCGAAAAAAAAAATCCAAGGTCTAACAAAATTGTTGTTCTTTAATTTTTGCCCTTCGCCTAATACCCCGAGGTTCTGAGTTCAAACCTCGGCTTAATAAAAAAAAATTGCAAGGCAGAGTTTCGTAGCAAAAGTTAGGTCTTAAGGCAAACCTCTTCCTTAAGGCCTCACTTTTGCCCGAATAGGCCTAATTGTGGGCAAATGTTAAGCCTTAAGGCAGAGATGTCACAAAAGCCTTGCCTTGCGAAATTCTTTTTTTTTTTTTTTCACTAAGAGGGGGTTCGAACCCAAAATTTCAGGGTATCTTCGGTTACTTTTTTAAGTGAAGGGAAAAAATTAAAGACCTGCAATTTGAGGGGCAAAAATTCAAGACCAATGCCTTTGAAGGGCAATCCACGCAAAAAAAATTATGTTTTTGGGGATGTAGCATGGTGTGCTAAGTCTTAGACTTAATTGGCATATATTAGTCAAACTTTAATAAGTTGGTACAAAATGGACATTAGTTGTATCACATGGCCCATAAATCAATCCCCACATATTTGTTTCCCATTTTCTCTCTCTTATTCAACCCCTAAAATTTTTCCAATGTTTCTCTTTCGCTCTTATTTCTTCCATCTCTCCATTATTGTATATATCTTATCCATTTTTTCACTCTCTTTCCTTCCATCTTCTTAAATTTCTCCAATCAAAATCGGAAATCTATTATGATATATTGTGAAGTACTATGTCTACATTTTGAGAATTCGATATAGAAGAAGAGTACCATGTATACATTCTGGTATATATTGTGAAGTACCATGTATACATTCTGGGAGTTGTGAAGCACCGTGTATACATTGTGAGTATTGGCTATAGATAAACTTTCAGATATACATATTGTGAAGACATCTTTAGTTATGTATACAAATGATAAGAATGTATACAATGTAGCACATGCATAGAGTAAGCCAAAATATTCCGGATTAAAATTTTAATATACCAGAATTACTTTATAAATATTTAATGTATGTTGCTATATATCTTATGTATTTTTTGCCTATTCTGCAAAATTATACTGAGAATATTTGCTAAATAAACACATATATACATACATACACACATACAAATAATTATATATTATACTATTAAACAATGAATATTTATTATGTAGAAAAAAGGATACAAATATGATACCAAACTATGCATTAAATTTGTAGAATTATAACCTTTTAAGTTTTAAAGAAAAAATCAATCTTTTTCTTAGCATATTTTGACCATAGAATATAGACGTTATATTGGATATAATATATGGAAGATGAAGAAAGTCTTCAGCGTTATACGAGCTAATTCGGCTAAAAAGTAGGAAGAAATCATTTTGAAATATTATTTGAATGAATTTTTAGTCCAAGAAGACACCCTTGATAGAAGGATGTCATTATAAAATTAATTAGGGGGAAGTATTCTATTGATTTTAGAGAAAACAATATTTTTGCATAGCATGATTTTAGGGGCTGAATACAAATTTGGCTACATAATGCCATTATTTTAGGACTACTTTTGCTAAAAGGGAAACTTACACAATTACTAGTAAATAAGTACTAAATTATATAATCTACAACTATTTTTTAATTTACAGAATATATACGCTATAAATGAGTAAAGAAGAAAATTTGTAAATATGGAATCTTCGTATAAATGAGGTAATTAAATGGATAAGTTATAATTTTCCTTCATTTAAGTAGTTAGTTCCTATAAATTCTCCCTTTCTACCCATCAATAAGGAAACATTATCATCAAACCCTAGAAATACTCCACCAAACGGACGTTACAAATACTCTAAATTATCTTCTTTTGAAGATTTTTTCACTTTCCCTTTGAATTTAGCCTTCAAACATAGACAGTGTCAATATAACATACAGTCAAACCTCTCTATAATGGCATCCGCGTATAACAGCACCTCTCTATAACAGCTAAGATTTTTTGGAACCGATCTTTTATGTTATATTTTACTTCTCTATAACAGCATTTTACTTATAACGGCAACGGCCAACTTTATGACAATACGCTCTTTATAAAATTACCCCCCCATATAACAGCTATCTGCTTTTTCGGGTAATATAGTAGTTAATTATCTTTATAAAAAATAGAATATATATGGTTACCAATAATAAGTGTATAGATTTTGATCAAATAGTTAATTTGATACTTTAATATACTATATTTATGACAGAATATTACATATGAATACATATTTGTAATCTAAGAATATCATTGTCTTCTATAACTTTATTTAATATAAATATGAATATCATTGTTTTATTACAATAAATAAAAGAGCTTCATGGAAAAATATTTAATTTGTTATTTTAATATACAATATTTCTATATATTAAAATGTCTGTCTTAGAGCTTAAAACTTTGTACATTCAGTTATGAATTTATTGAAATTGTATTAACTTTCTTAAATGTTTAGTTAGCGAAGTATTCATATCTTTGAGATTTAAATTTTAAATAATTTGTTATTTTTTACAACATTAAAAATAAAAAGCATAGGTTTTATGCATCTTTTTTGCCTATAACAGCCACATATTATTTTAATGGCAAATGCTGTTATAGGTGTATAACAGCAACTCTCTATAACAGCCAAAAAATTTCGGACCCAACGATGCTGTTATAGAGGGGTTTGACTGTATATTGACATAATATACTATATACTATATATATGCATATATTGCATCTATATACTATTTAAGTTAAGTATATAAGTCCATCGATATACTATATATTTTATACAATGCATTAATATAAAAATACCTCTGATGAAAATTTTGAAACATATATATATATATATATATATATATATATATATATATATATATATGGGGCATCAATATAATATTTCCTCTAGATAGATATTTTAGGAATGTAAAAAGTTGTATTTGTGTAATTAAAAAGTTAAAATTTTAAATAAATTTTATTTAAGTAATTTTTAGAAAATAGTTGTAATCTTTTTAATTACCATTTTTAAAAGTTGTATTTATGTGACTTTTCCTTGCTAAAAACGTTTTGGGTAAAAAAGATGTCAATTTTATGTAGGACTTGTATCATTGTGTCAATTTTGAAACATATATTTTTTCGGTGTCAACATTTATCCTTTTTTGTGTCAACATTTATCCTTTGAGATAATTGATCAGATGGGCCAATCTTTTAGGGAAGGTAACCGAACCTGTTAACATAGCCTAGGTGGCCCAACCTGTAGTAAGTCTTGATTATACAGTACAATGATTTGTACATGTTGCCGTTTCTAGACAATAAAATATTATTTAGAAACTAGTCAGTTTTTATAATGTGTTTAAAGTCTAACCAAATGGAGAAAACTTCAAACTTCTCGTTCGCGCTTCTCTTCTTCTCATCTTTCTTCTTTTTCTCTACAACAGAGACAAGCTAAGAATATGATATGGGCTCCTTTCATAGTTATATTCCAAAAATTGACAAGAAGAATTATAATTTAGGTTCTTTTTATAGCTTTATGCTAAAAAGAAACTTTGGATTTTTGGAATGAAAAAAAATAAATTTGATCCTGAATCCAGGAAAGTTAGAAATATGACATATAAAGTTTGAAAACTTTGAATCTTCGAGTCTAAAGTTAGCCTTAGCCAGTTAGTTTCCAACTTCATAGCTCATACTTTAATTTCTAGTTGAAATTGAAAACTTAGAAGTTTGAAACTCGAACTTCAAACCCTTAAGTCTGAAGTTAGGGTTGGCTAGTTCCCAACTTCAGACTTTTGGACAGAGGTTGATACTAAAGTTAATTTGGACTTTGAACTTTTAGACTTTGGCTTGGCCAGTGTCCATCTTCAGACCTTTGAGCGTCTTGAAGCGTCCGAAGTTGTGAACTAATCAAGTCTAACTTCAGAAGGTCCGAAGTTCGAACTGTCGTTAGATCAGTTCCTCACTTCAAACCCCAAGGATTGAAGTTTAAACTTTAGACTTGAGATTTCAAGTTTGATTTTGAAAAGGCTAAAATTTAAAGAATTTGTAGGTTTTAGCTGTATCTTAAATACCAGTCCTCTAAACGGCTATTTATGCACTTGTCCCTTTATTACGAGACATGATCCTAGTACAAGTTAATAATGAGGATTTTTTCATATGAAAAGTAATGTATGAATATGCCAAAAAGAATAAACCGGCATAACACTGATATTTCTACAAGTATGATGTTGATCATCACTCAATCAGAATCTGAAAACTTCATAACATTGGTATCTTTGTAGGTCATAGTATTTGTGTTTTATTACAAGAGATATTTATTTCTCTTGATACGTGAGTTCGGACAAACCAACTAGGAAGTCAAGTTTTATATGTTGGCCTAACTTCTAAAATTGCAAATCCTAGCAAAATATTATCAAATCAAAACTTTAGCATCTAACAAGAACGTGGTATGGCTAGAAGCACTAAGAGAAAAGCTTGCTTTACTTTCTAGTGCTTTAATGTCCAGCTACTGCACTTAGATTTCATTAAGTTGACCAATAAATCCACCTCCAAATTAGCACTCACGAGTTCACCAAAATTCTTGTTAGAAAAAAATAAGTATTTTAATTAAACCACCCTCAATTAATAATTTGTTTCGAGTAAATAGGGGCAAATTTGAAAAAATAAAGTTAATTTATTCTTGATAATGTAAGTGAACACTTATTTTCAACCAAAATGAAAAGACTAAGTGAACACTTATTTTGACGGAGGGAGTAATGAACTTAACTTATATACATTGTTAATGGAAATAACTTAATACACTATTAGGTTATTTAATTTTAACTGTTGCAGCAGGTAACCTATTTTATTTTAAAAAAAATTACAAATTTCATCTTTTAAGAAGCCTAATTTGCATATATCTTTAAACGACATGATAATATCAGAATGAGAGGAAGCAAATGTATGTGCCTATGTGGAAAGAAATCAATGGCAAAGCGCAAGTGAAGCGCATTGGATCTTATCTTCAAGAAATCAATGGCGAAACGCGATTTACTTTGTTTATTTTACGTATCCTAGTTACTATTTGAAGTTGAAGGAGTTTTTCCTTAATCACAATTTTTCAAATATTTTTATGTAGTTTATGTATATGTATTAATTTTATTTCAATTTTTTTTAAGATTTTAGATTCAAATTCACATCGAGAATTATATTGTTTGACCCTCGTACTCCGAATTAGGTCGCATAAATTGAAACAGAGAGAGTAATAAAGTTTAAATTCTCTCTCTCTCTCTCTCTATATATATATACACACACTTATAGATATATATTTTGTTATCAAATTAGGTTATGATAAGATAATTACTCATAAATTTTTATAATAAATGTATAACTAACTTGCTGTCACAAGATTAATAATGAAAAAAAAAAAAAAAACTATTAGTACAAGCTAGAAATAGGATTTGAAGAGCACAAGAATTGAATTTTTGTGGTGAGATGCTATAATTTTGAGTTGCAAAGTGAACGGCAGGGCGGCAGGCGTGCTATACATCGTCTGGCCACTAAAAGCAAAACAACAAAAGCTAGAGTGACAGTTGTCTTTAGATGCGTACATTTTAAGAAAAGGTGTCAAAACCTCCATTTCTCCCACTCCCACTAAATACTAGTAATGCCTAGCTAGAGACACCATGCATAGGCATGAAAGGGAATTCAAGAGTAGGTGAGTGCCTTAGTGGGTATGGCTACTTGTGGTCTTCATTGGCTTTTAGGGCATTCCCTAAGATCCTATATGTACGACCGGAGATAGAATTTTCACTAAAAGAATACATCATTCATTATATATGCATAAAAAAGATTAATCTTATATATATAGTGATTCAGGCAGAGGTTTTTGAACAAACCCCCTTCCGACCCTTTTCTCTGCCTCGATGCTAAAATGAGTTGAACTCATGGTCTCAAGCGGATTCTGATTTGAATTTTACGGATTTGAAAGTCTATTACATCTTAAAATTTAATTTCATATATTAGAGTAAACTACAACTATTGAGTCGAATGAATCCGTAGCTCCTTCACCGGATGCGCCTCGTCCCATAGGACCAAACTTAGACAGGTGCATCTTTGCTTGTCAATCAATCATTTTAGAAACTTCTTATCTTTCCTTTTAATATTGGACCATGGCAGCATGATTAACTATCCTAATTAACTTAACTTTAGTTGTATTTAGCCCGAAAAAAACATGTACAATTAATAAGTTAGACTAAACTTGAATATATGTAGGAGCTAGCAACAATCTAATTTTGCTATGAACAATTATGTATTGTTGTATGTCAATATAAATATTGATGGGATTTGTATTTGCAAACAGTTCAAGTCTAATTACTTCATTCAAAGGTTTCTGTTTATAACAATTCTTCACTTCGTGATGACGTTGAAAGACATTAGCACGTTTCCAATAGGTTCATTAATTTAACAGTGAAGATCTAATCTTAACCATATATAATCATCACCTGATGATACTTACTCATGCCAAAAAATTAATGTGTTCGACTTTAAAATTCTTATTACTCCCTCTGTATCAATTTGTTTGTCTAGTTTTAACTTAGAATTATGACTTCGGAATTTAATATTTATTGAAAGTTTAGTAATTGTCCAAAATGTAAAGAAATGATGGCATAATTTCTTATACCCACCACATAAGAGAACCTTGATTGCAAGATCTTTAAGTTTAATTAAACACCTTTATATAAGATCAATATATCCATCATTAGTATAAGATAGAGTGACACGTTCCTAACAGATTAGATAAAGACAGTCGCATGATCTATGCATATGGTAGTCACTAAAATTTGGAGTCAAATGAGAACAATGACATATTAGGAATATTGCGTCTGAATGTGATTGGCCCCGCAATCCTTTGTTGGTTTTTTAATATTAGGATTTAAGTTAGAACACAAATGGTAAAAACTTTATCATACTATCCGTTAATTTTAACTTGTGATAATACGTTGCTTATCTTTTCTATTATATCATCAATTAATGCTTGATGAGATTTGTCCGTAATTATCTTAGAGTTTAAGTTATATATATTGTTAATGTAAAAAAAAAAATTATATTATTTGGTCATCTTTATACATGTTGTAGCATGTAACTTTAATTTTCTTACTTTCAAACTTACAAATCTCACATTTTAAGGAGACTTATAACCTGATAGTATAAGACTTCTTTATAACTGAAAACGTTCCCTTTATTACTATAAACCACATAACTAACTTAAACTCGTTATTTTCTTTTATAAGTAACCCAATTGTATTCATATATTTTTTTTATTCCATGCATAGAATTTAACACTTTTTAATACCCTAAGTCAAAAGTGGGAGCAAGCTGTACGTCTCATGCGATGATTTTGCATGAAGCCAGAAGAGGGGCCACACAATCACTATCACCCGCATGATAGTTGATCTTGATAACACTATCGCCACCAACACCACTATATCCCACGCAAGTCAACACGTTCATATTTTCATTCATCCGTTAAAATACTTCGTAAGAAGCTACTCGAAAGCCATGCAAATGCTATAAATAGGATAACTCCTTAACCACATTAATCCTCACTATCATAAGCATTTCATTTCATCTAAGTACGTAAGATATTTCATACGAGTAACTTGCATAAAGATACTAGTGGACTAATATATAATTGTCATACTTGATAAGTTAGGAATGGCTCATTCCAAGCTTATAGCATCTGCATTGTTGATTTTGCTCTTTGTTGATCTTGCCTTTTGTGCAAGATTAGGAAAGACGATACACGGTGGAGGAAGAGGTGGTGGAGGTGGTGGAGGTGGAGGAAAAGGTGGTGGTGGTGGAGGAGGCTCAGCATTAGGGTCAGGTTCAGGATATGGTTCAGGGTATGGTTCAGGGGAAGGCTCGGGATATGGTGGTGGTGATGGGGTGTTCGGACGTGGTGGAGGAGGTGGTGGAGGAGGCGGCCATGGAGGCGGTGGTGGTGGTGGAAATTCGGGGAGGGGTAGTGGTTCTGGCTCTGGATATGGGTCCGGATATGGATCAGGGTATGGGTCAGGTGAAGGAATAGGTAAGGGTGGAGGTGGTGGAGGTGGTGGTGGTCATGGTGGAGGAGGCGGTGGTGGCACAGGAAATAATGGCTCAGGATATGGTTCGGGTTCGGGCTATGGAAGTGGAAGTGGCTCAGGGTATGGAAGTGGTGGCGGTGGAAGAGGAGGAGGCGGAGGCGGTGGTGGTGGTGGAGGAGGTGGTGGTGGCGGCGGTGGCGGCAATGGTAATGGTTCAGGCTATGGTAGTGGCTCAGGGTATGGATCAGGCTATGGTTCAGGATATGGTGGGGGGAATGGAGGTGATGAACCTTGAACTACTGGAATGAAGTTCATGTATACGAAAATTTGATAAGTATTTGGTATTTGCATTATTTATGATATGGAATAAATTGCATGGTTTTAACCACCTTTATTTATGTGGTGGTAAACTTTGCTTTGCTTGTGTTTGTAATCAGATTTCAATGTATGCTATTTTAGTATGTTAAGTTAATGCAATAATAACTTTCCAGGTTTTCCTCAACTGCACTTCGATTTTGGCCTTGGTAACTAAAGGGGAAATGGAAACTATGGGGGTTTTAGTAGGGAAGCGCTTGACTCACAAAAAATATACTCCCTCTGTTTCAATTTATTTGAACCTATTTCCTGGATCTTAAAATGAAACATAATTTGGAAACAAATTCACTTTAAGAATGATTCGCTTATTTTCAACCAGTTTAAAAGTTTTCTTTTTAAATGAAAATGCCACTATAAATTGAAACGGAGGGAGTATAAAATGTCCTGGATGAAACTTAAATCCGCTTCATTTTAGTTTAAATGAAATTATTCCACTAAGTTACAACTCTAATCTTCAACCTCGACTCCTTAATTATGGGTGATAATGTATTCTTCCAATACTAAAGGTGACAGTAACACACTCAGAGCGATGTGCTGGAATGATAAGCAGTTCCTATTCTCTTTAACCAAAAGTCTAGAGCAGGAGTTCTTTATAAGATTTCGAAAAAACATACTAAGTAGCCGTTTGGCCATTTATTCACTTTTCTCAAGAATAATTTTTATTTTATATTAAAATAAATCAGTATTTGATTATAAATTTCCAAACTCAACTTGGAGTGCTCCACCCTCCTCTCCTTTGCGAAAAGTACAACCAAACACAACTCTATCTTCTAACTACAATTTCATAAATTCCAAATAAAGTGAAAAATATTTGCAATCTATGGCCAAACGCCTAGTAACTCATCTCTCTGTTCACATATTAGTTCTACTTGATGAAATTTCAGTTTTTCTTATTTGTTCCAAAAAAATTATTGCGAATAGAAATTTTAACAAGTGTTATTGTTTGTATTTTCGTAGTTTAAGGCCATATTTGTCTGCTCCTAAAAGCAGCTAAAAGTCTAAATTAGTTACCTACTCGAAGTTGGAGGATTTCTAAAGCACTCGGCCCAAATAATCAAATTCATAAGCAAAACGATACTGAAACTCAGCAAGCAAAATGCTATTGCAAAGCCTATTTCCTCAAAGGTCCGAGCTGAAAAGGGCTAAAATGTAACAGCGCCCAGCCTCCTCTCAAATAAATGGACTATGTCATCATCAGCAAAATCATCCACTAATTAGTTATAGCATAAAATAAAAATGTCCGACTGCAACCTGAGAAATTACACAATACCTAAACCATATTGAAGTATTCAAAGACATAAAATACGAAATTACTCCAATGCGCCGGAAGTTTCAACAGTTCTCGCGTCTCAGTTACATAGTTGCTATCACGGAAGCTCATGCTGTGACAGTTTGACAGGTGCTCCTATTGATAACTATGACTATTCCTCTACGAGACATAGGAAGGAATAAATGTTTTTATATAAAACAGACCATAAGAAAGCTTCAAAATTGTCAACTCAAAATTGTCAACTGAGAGCTAGCTATTGAAGAATTACGACTGTATAGAACGATATTATATTGAATCAATTGCGATCCCCACAAGCTTTGCTTCCAAATATTCCTTAAATATACTAAATTTATGCTGCCCTCCTCGGATGGAATGCGTTCTCCAGCCGTGGATCATCATTTCACAAATTCATCGCTATAGAAATGTCAATACAGTTCCAAAATCACCATATGCATATGAAATTCTACGTATCATCAAGAAAACGTCAAAGAAGAATAGTAAGAAATACAAGTCCATCCTATCACCTCTCAGAAACAGTAGCTACTTTCTTAGATATCATGGACTCTGCCATGCGGATAGCTCTTTGTGATCCAGTTATAGTTACCTTCCTGCAAAAAGGCCAAGAGTTTTATAAATGCAATTTTTATGCCTTTGTACTTCAACCTGTCTAGTGAAATAACAGTGCCAGGACGTCATACCTGTCAGAAGTACCAGAAAAGAAATCACCCCTGTCTGATATCTTTATTCTGGCGCCACTAAGCTGCAATGGAAGTAGAGGCTTAGTACATAAATAAACCAGGCAGAATTGCAACTTCTTTACACACCTGACTGATCTCCATTATGCTCCTCCCATTCCGGCCAAGGACTAATCCAATACGCTCATCCGCAACACCAATAGTCACGGAATCGTTCTTGTCTTCCTGCGGTGCCACCTGAGTAAACTCAACAAGAATAGAATCATGACAGAACCAAGATCTAGAAACAGGATAATAATACTGTACATTCAACAGCTTCAAACATAGTAGAAAGTAAAAGTATTGGTTGTTTGGGGTAAAAGCAGGATTGCCTGCAGAGAGTCACATTAGGACACCAAAATATCTTCTTCTTTTCCTTTTGGGATGAGGATAAAGTATTGTGCTTAGTAGGGGATGAAAATGGACCTTGTTTTGATGTCGGTTATATGGATATCGCCCTCCAACTCCATTTGGTGGTCCATAGTTCATTCCGACGTAAACAGCTGAGAAAATAAGAGGTGGCAGATTAAAATAAAATAATCAGATCAGAATATGACTCGGAATAAGGACAGAAAACAGAACATCTCAAATTTGAGATACTTCATTCCAGTAACTGCTTAAAGTCTTGAACCCAAAGCAATAGCAGGGTTAATCCAATCAAAACTATATGACAGCCAATCAGCCTATATAAAGCTCCATTAAGTCAACCACTACAATAACTGCTAATTAGTACTCTTGGAGTCTTGTTAGCTGCATAGGAATTTGCAAGACAGACTGGATTATAATTTATCAATATTTAAAAAGTAGTGAAGCCCAGAAACTGATATTGTTGTCCTCTTCATGCATTGATTATCTTATTTGTAGATTTCTAGACTGAGATCTCTAGGGAGTAATAGCCAGCAATTGCACAATCCACAGACGAAAATTAAGACATGAGAGCAGGTCTTTTCCATCCTGACATACTTTAGTTAAAGCAGGTAGTACACATTAGTATACTCGAAAGGTACCTGCATATTGGAATGGTGCATTCATGGACTGCATGTAATGAGAGTCGTCTGCTAACTTGAATAAAATCAATTCGATAGCCCGCATCTGCTCTCCTAGAGTACCGGTGACTGTAACTAATCTATCATGAAGTCCTGGGAAGTTGTTATCCTGAGGAGATATCTTTATGCCAGCCCGAGAATCTTCAATAAATGACCTGAACAAGAAAAATGTCAATAGTCAATACTAAAATTTCTCCAACCATCTCATTCTGCATGAAAATTATTTTTGGAAGGTAATCAAGAACAATATTGGTTAAGAATTCCATTCCATAATTTATCTTGGGAGTACAATGGGCAGATAGACTTCCATACTATATTTATTGACTCAGAACACCACCAACTATTTGTTGTTTTTTTATAACCGAGAAATCAACAAGGGCCAATGGCGCACGATTCGAAACTCAGTGGATAATCGTATATAATCCTGAAATTTGGGACTGTAGACATAACCTCCCTATGTTAAGGAATAATGTGAAACGTTCCTTCAAAACAAAAGCAAGCGAGTATCAAACTCAAAATGAGAGTGGACTTTGGTTCTAAGCCATTTTGCCCTCCAAAATCACCACCACTTTGGATCAAAATAACCTCCTTCATGGCTTCATTAATAAATGACGAAGACCAGAAAATTGCTAAAGGAAGTATTCTAAAAGATAAAATAGAAAATAAGACCCGTCATGTCACACCTCTTTGTATTTCACTAACTAGGAAGAACAACACTTAATCTTAGCCAAAAGTCCCAAAAAGGTACACTAGTTGCGAAGAACAAGAAGAAGAAAAAGGTAGAAAAAAGGAAATGGAGGAAGGCAAAAAAAAAAATTATAAACAAAAAAAAGGATAAGGAATAAATATAAGGTATTTCTTCTAAACAAAGATTCTTATGATGAGTCACTGCTTGTTGTTATCACAGTATACATGAGAGAACAATTTTTGGGTTTCTACTCGCTGATAATTTTTTGGGAATGGCAATGAATTATTCTTTTAAATTTAGACTCCTTTCCTGCCAAAGGAAGAAGAAAAGGAACCAAGTAATACATAGCCATTCCAAACCAGATAATATGCTGATGAAACAGCAAATATAATTATGACTATAATACTGCCGACGGTATCAATGAGTTTGAAAGTAGGAATTTACCCTTGAAAAAAACTATATTAATCGTCTCTTCTGCTCGTTGGATAAAGGTAGAAAGCAACTATACTTGGATCATCCTTTAAATCCATTTCAGAAGGAGTTGAAAGAGCGTATATGGATGAACTCCATTATTCCTCAAATTTAGCCCTCCTTTCTTTTTCTTTAAATTGTTAACAGCCCTCCTTTTTTACCTTCTAAACTTTCCTCTCTTCTTAGTCTACCACCTTTCAACCCAGCCAAATAGTGTCAGGTTATTACTGATACATAGGATTTGCTCCCACAAGAAGAATACTAAGTATAATGGCTCAACATCATCTCAATGATTAACGGAGAACAGAGTACTTGCCGCACATAAAGATGTAAAGTCAGTTGCAATCTTGGTAATGTCACAAGACATTGTCAAGCAAATAAGCACGTGGAAGAGTAGAATAATTCTAACTATAAAGCATTTTGTTTAATTCTGATACAGAACAATTGTTCAGTTTAATTCTGACAAATAACAATTTTTTCAGTCAAATTGAATTTCTACTACACAAAATTGAATTTGTAGTACTCAACAAGAGCATTCTCAACACTACATCTATACAGAACACACACAAAAAAAAGCCACCTTTTGCTTAATATAAGAAGAGAATCAACTATAACATAGCCTTCAGAGCCTAAGCATGGTCAGAACTTCGGTTAGCGCCCTAAAATCCTCACAACTCCATTGAGTTGCTTAGGAGGATAAAATTAATAGAAACGGAACCTGGTAAAATATCAGCGGACAACTTTATTTCATCACTTTCCCACGTTACACACTGAGAATAACTTTGGTCATGGAAGAGGTAATCAAGACGTTAACCTAGAGAGCCATGCATCAGTTATAAAGAAAATAAGCTAAAACATTCACGTCGGACAAGGAACTTTGTCAAATCAACAAGAAGCATCGAACCAAAGTTTCTAACGGCAGACATATGTTCAGTTGAAAGGGGTTACAAACTGGAGTCCGGAGGTTGCATGACCAGCACATAACAGCAGACATTCAGCTTAAAGGGGTTACAAACTGGAGTCCGGAGGTTGCATGACCAGCACACTTGATCATTTTACGACCCAAAACTCAAGAGACAATATCATGAACACTTCACTTGTCAAAATGAAGTCAAGCAAATCATTCCAACACAAGGCTATACCATCTCAACATACATTTTTCCATAACTTTATAACCAACAGCAGAAAGAATATTCAGTAACATTACACCAGATAAGCAAGTCAATGTTACAATAACCAAATTGCGGGTTATTTGCTTGGTTGATTGTCTGTTATGTTAGAATGAGGAACTTCCAAGGGTAATGTAGGAAAAGAAACATATACTCAATGCTTATACAAAATAAGGTGAGTAGAATTCATACTTTATTGTGGCTCCTCCTTTCCCGATTATTCCACCACAAGAGCTGTTAGGCACAACGAGTCTAAACTTTGAGCGTGGATCCACTTCGCCACCGTCTTCAGCATAAAACTGATTTGGAAGAAGATAGTATTTCAATCTAAATATCAAGAGAAGTAGAAGAAACAGGATTCAGACATGAGATTACCTCATCCAGCAATTTACCAAGAATAAGATCAACTGCCTTTAGTAAATCATCAAGAAACCCAGATACCATTACAATTCTATCGGATGTTCCTGGGAAAACTTCATAGTTGCGCGACAACTGAATTCTAGCCCCAGAACGAGACTGTAACTCAGTGATAGTTGAGCCACCTTTTCCAATAATTGAACCGGCTTCAGCATTTGATAGAAGGAACTTGACATAAGTTGTCTTCTCCTCATGGTCTGGGATTAAGACAAACATAAAAAGGAGGAATATCAGAATTATGCTGAGCACTTAGCAAAAACGCCTCAAAAGGTAATATTCTGAGTTAATGATTTTCAACAATAATTTCAAAACAAAATGAACAAACTTTTTAATCAAAATAATGAACAAAAATATTTATTCTCATCAAAATCATTAATTAATTTAAATGCTATCCATAATTGCCCATCTTATCATACTGAGTAGCTTTGCTGGCTAACCATCTAATAATGAGAACAAAATTTAGAGCGTCCTTTCTCAACGGCCAAATGCAGCAGAAGAGATATAGTCCCAATGTAGAGTACAAAACCTCTTAATATGTGATCTTTTATTGCAGCCAACTCACCATACCAGAGATTAAGTCAACCATTAACATCAATATGGCACATTTGTGATCTACAAAGTAACAGAATAAGAAAGAAAGTAACAGCATTGGACAAAGTCGTTTTAATTGGTAAAGCTTCAGTTTAATAAAGACACGTAGAATGCATACAAGGTAAGTACCAGAACTAAGTTAAGTATTTTCTCATTTCGAGGCATCAACAAACACACATCACAATAATGATAGCAAGCCGCAGCATCTGTTTGTGAGCTCAAATTTAATCCACAATAGCAAAAACATGAGTTTCATTTGCGAATAATTCACCTTACAAACAGCAAAAAAAAATTCCATTTCCAGTCTCCTATGGGTGTCCACAAACACCTTATTATTAAGAGTTAATGGTCAAAAACACACCTAAACTCTCGCTCTTTTTCGCGTGAGTTTCATACCTCAACTATCCATTTGTTCCCTTTACCTCTAAACTATCACTCACTTTCTATTAAAACACACATCAATGCTGAGTTGGCCAAATATATGAAATCAATCAACAACACGCGCGCGGCGCGGAGGCCTGTTAAGGTATGAAACTTGCGAAAAGGTGATAGTTTAGGTGTGTTTTTTTACCATCCTTAGGGTTTAAAACAACAATAATACGATACCTATACAAATATCAGCTCAAAAACCTGCTCGCATCACAATATTCTGATTTCGAAAGGGAAACGGATCAGATATTTTTCCGGCAGCATTCTAAAACCGCATTATTATTAAGAAAACAACAATAGTTATCAGATCCTGAGGTATTTATACAGAAAATTCTGAAAATTAATTTAAAAAAAAAAAAAAAAAGAGATATATAAAACCTTGCGAAGGAGGAGATTTGCGAGGAGAAGATTGCTGGTGGTGACTTTCAGTAGACGAATTGTAGTTCGATTCTGGTCCTTCTTCCCTTGCCATTTTAGGTCCCTATTTATATCAGTGAATTAAGAGATGTGTGTTGAGAGAGAAATCAAAAGCGAGTCAAAGCAATTGCATTTGCAGATAGATAGAGAAGAGATGAGGAAGATGTGATTTGTGAATGTGTGTGTGTGTGTATGTATATGGAGATTTTTTTGCAGAAGAAGAGGAAATGGGAAGAGAGTGGAAGAAGAAGCATGTGCTACAGAGCAAGATTATTATTTTATTTTATTTTATTTTTGGCTTCAGATTTGCATTTTGGTTACTCCTTTTTCTTGCTTTGAAAAAACAAACAAAAAAGCCAATAAGGAATAGGCTTGAAGGTTACTTTCAACAATTTTCATTGAAGTTTAATACTCACTCCGTTCTATACTAATCAAGTTTTACTACTTTCTAGAAAAAAGAAAAGGTAGTTAATGAATCTTGACTATTTAAATAAGGGTAATCTTGAAAAAATCTTTTTAAAGTCTTCTTGAAATCCTAAAGCATCACTTATTTTGAAAAAAATTGAAAAGCCTAAAAATTACTTATTGTGGAATGGAGGGAGTAATATGTTTATAGTAAATAAATCACTTAACTTATTTTAAGTATCATGAAAATCACTAAATTAGCTTTTGTAACTAAATAGTTATTCAATTGGATTGTACTGAGTATATTGTTGTTGTTAAATAGTCACTCAGTTTTACCTAAATATTACGGCAAATGTCACATTTGTTTCCTCTTAGTGATTACTCCGTATTTGTAATATTTAGGTACATATGAGTGATTTCATGTTCCAAAAAATAATTTTAGTATAACTTTATGTAATACTTAGATAAAATCAAGTAACTTCTTATTATAAAGAATTAATTTAATGATTTTTAAAAAAAAAATGAATGATCATCTATGAAATAAACCTTAGGTTAATGCTTATATAAAACTTACCTAAATTACAAGTGTTTAATGTCTATTGCTTCCTTTTCAAATTAGGAAACTATCTCTACCTCTATAACCTCTTCTACTTCTTTTTTCTTGTATTAGACATTTGAATTGCGTATTTGCATGTGAATAAATAATGATATATCCAATTTTCCATACAGCTAGGCACTACCAAACTAGCCGAGGCACAATTTTCAAACTGTACCTCCAAATGATTACGTAAACAAGAGACTCCAACAACTTATTTTCTTTTTTGGTTTCCTATACAATGTTTAATATCTCGTAAGGACTATTTAAGAGAAAACGCTCTCTAACAGGAGTTTTTTCACATCCATAACTCGAATCCGAGACCCTAACTAAGGATGGAGGAATCATATTCATCCCACCACAACTCTTGTTGATGACTCCATATTAAACTTTTGCATCTTGTATACGGGTGCTATCTAGTACTGGCTCTTATTTTAAGTGTTATGCACCTGCGATTATACAATCGGATTACTTAATAATTATTATAAATAATTTTATTTAATAACATCAATTTGTAAACTAATTAAATAAATAATGAATTGTCTATTATATCAGGTTTATAGTATAAAAAATTGCTATGATCAACATATGTAACTTAAATCTTTCTTATTTTTAAGTTTTGAAAGAGGTCAGAAATAGCAGGTAGAAATTTTTAAGTCAACTATAACATAAATTAGAGTTAGCTTCAAGCTGGCATCTGACAAAAGGTTAATGCCTTGAGTCATTTTACTGTAGTCCTTTTTTCTTCTGAAACAAGTAGTGTAACTTTCATTTAATAATACGAAAGTCAAGTATGGACAAATATGTAATCCAGTACTAAGATTTATTCATTTATCTATATTTTAGCTTAAAAAAAAGTCCAAATAGAAACTGCAGATGGAGAGATCGTGCGTGAATAAATTATCACATGAACAAATCTTAATTCACAGAATACGACGGATCCAAAAAAAAATTCAATGATTGCCCAGCTCTATTTCAAAAAGTCAAAAACTATTATCCAATAATTATGTTGTATGAAATGATAAGGTGGTATTTGGAGTTGGTTTTAATTTATTTTTAATAATATTTTTGGGAAATTTGTGTGTTTGGATTACTTTTAAGAAAATATTATTCAAAATACATGTTTTTCTATTATATATAAGTGTGATGGGAGGACTAACCCAGCTTTAACAACTTGTACCAAAAGCTTTATAAATTGTACACGCAATGAATGCTTATACTAAAAGCTATATAACTTGTACATTTTAACAAACTATTTTTTTATTCCACATAGATATATGTCATAGTACTTAATATTTATTCTCTTCTCATGTATACACGTATGCACTTATTTATTTCCTCCGTGCACTTTTACTTGTTCACTTTTGATTTTTCACGTTCTTTAAGAATTAATAAATCCCACATAGACATATGTTATAGTACTGAATATTTATTCTCTTCTCATGTATAGACGTATGCACTTCAATTTTAACTCTTCGACACGTATTTATTTCCTCCGTGCACTTTTACTTGTTCACTGTTGACTTTTCACATTCTTGCTGAATATTTATCTTCTTCTCATGTATACATATATGCACTTCAATTTTAATTCTCTGACACATATTTATTTCCTCCATGCACTTTTACTTGTTCATTTTAGACTCTTCACGGTCTTTAAGAATTAATAATAAAGTACTCCCTTCGTCCCATATTACATGGCCACATTATTGTACTTGACTTTTCACATTCTTTAAGAATTAACTAATAAATGAAGTACTCCCTTCGTCCCATATTACTTGGTTGCATTACTAAAAATATATGTCTATTTTTCTATTCTATATTTTCTTTATTATATATAAACGCCCAAGGTAGACGAACACAGCAACAATAAGTGGTACAAAAAACAACTGAAATTGTACTCTAAGCAGAAACTGACATGTGTACATTTCAAAAGTTGAACATTAATTCTACCTCTTGTGTGTTTACTTTTTAAGTCCCCATGGGTCCGCAGTGTCTTAATTGTCCTTTCATTTCCTTCATTTGGCATATACTTCCTCTGTCTCAATTAAGTGTCTACGTCTAACTAGACACGGCGTTTAAAAAATAAAGATAGACTTTCAAATCTTGTGATTTTAAATTAAAAATGTGTATAATATAACAAAATATCTTTTGAATCTTGTGATTATAAACTTGACATGTAGGATATTTGAATTGTCAACTTACTAAATATAAAAAGAGGCGGACATAACCAAGATAAAACAATTTTTTTTATTATTTAACAACAAACGCCCATGGTGGACGAACACAACAATAATAAGTTGTACAAAAAGCAACTGAAATTGTACTCTAAATCGGGACTAACATGTGTACATTTCAGAAGTTTAACATTAATACTACCTCTTGTGTGTTTACTTTTTAAGTCCCCATGTTTACTTTTTAAGTCCGCACGTATCCGCAGTGTCTCAATTATTCTTTCATTTCCTTCATTTGGCATATACTCCCTCTGTCTCAATTTAAGTGTCTATGTTTGACTAGACACGGAGTTTAAGAAATAAAGATAGACTTTTGAATCATGTGGTTCTAAATTAAAAATATGTATAATATAATAAAATATTCTTTGAATCTTGTGATTATAAACTTGACATGTAAGATATTTGAATTGTCAACTTATTAAATATAAAAAGAGGTGAACATGATCAAAATAAGACAAATTTTAACAACAATTGAGAAATTAAGGAAAAAAATAAGAAGAAAGGAAAAAAAAATTAGAGACTCACTAAGGAGAATCGCAGTATCATTTGCAAAATATACAAATTATAAAGACTAACTAAAGTGAGTAACTAAATTAATCACGTTGGCCCCGTGCATCGCACGGGCATAATTTGCTAGTATTAACTTATATAAGGAGAATCATAGAACGCGGGCTGGAAGATTAAATAATTTCCTAAATATACCAATTAGACTGATCCCTGCCTCTGTACCTAACTTGTTATATATTGCTATACTTGCTATATCAGGATGAGCTAGAAACTCAATTGACAAACTTAAGAAGACTTTTTTTGGTGTACCACAATACAACGAAGAAAAATTACCTTACCAATTGGAACACGAATAAAAAGCTACTTCATTTATCTTCTTTATCTCAGTAATTGTTGGTTGATTGTAATCATATTAACCACACTGCCTCTCAGATATCTAAAACAAACACGTCCATCAACAATAAGTATTTTTTCTGATTTATTCTTTTGGAGATATTCGTTCGAGCTAATCATATGGCAATGTGATATAGGATAATAGGAATGTTTGATAACAAGTTTGTTTATTATATTTATGATTATAACAAAGTACAATCTTCATAATCGTGTTATATATGTCTCATTTATATATATAATTTAAAGACGATAATGGAGCTTTTGAATTCGGGCGATGAATTTGAGGATTATGAATTTATGATTATATGGATTATGAATTTATGATTATACCAATGAGACAATAATGCCTCAAAAGTCATGATTCTAAATGTCTCTGGTCATTATCGTTTATCGAGAATCGAAAAATAATTGACAAATTTTAAGCATGCTCAGTGGAGAGGGTGGTGATCCTATTACCATTGTGTATGTGACGATAATGCAAGAATGTAAGTGCTTATTAGACAATGAGTTCACCGGATTAAGACGTATGAGGAGACCTTGATGGATGGTCTACTAGTCTATAAAAATGGAAGTACTCATTTGGAGGTGAATTTTTAAATTTGAGATCGTCATATCATCTTATATGAACCAACCTATATGTTGATTCACCTAAGGTACGTCATGTGTATATGAATGTCCATGGGGTGTCTTACAATTAGGAAAGTGTAAAATTGAAGGTAATCAGTGGATAAAGATGGGATTAGTCGCTTTTAATATGTAGGGTATACATCTTATGTCACCTCGTGGGATTATGGCTTGAAATCTCTGGCCATAGTTGGATAAGATTTAGAAAAGAGCTTTAAGGTTTTGTTATTAACCAATACATCCATAGATCGAACGTACATAGATGATAACTCGACATTGATAATATCCATTATCGCAACTCATCTGGGGTATACGATATGAGAGAATGAATTGCACGCTATCTTACCGATGAAGGGATATATCTTGGTATCTTATCGATGTCCTAGGTCAATATGTGTCTTTACATGCTGCTATTCGTCGAACTGTTGCCATGGCACTCAATGCAGGTATTTTCTACCGAATAGCCAAAACAAAAGTAACTGATAGTAGTGCACCCATTCACTTGAAATTCTGAATACCCCTATGATTTTGAAGTCTAAGGATACTTGTCTTTGTAGAATACACTTGTCTTTGGTAGAAGTTACTTATCTTGAAGTGTATGAACACATTTTCACATAAGACACTTGTTCTCGAAGACTAGGTACTTGTGTTTGTGGAAGATGTTTGTTTTGAAGTTTAAGAACACCTATTTTTATAAAAGACACATTTTCTTTGATATTTGGCAATTGTCTCGTTGCATGTGATGCATTGAGCTCTATGTGAGAAAGCTTTAGTGGAAGATACTATAGACAAGATTGGTTTCTTGATCTTAAGACTTAAGCTTGAGCTTCTCTCTTTCTTTTATAAGTTACAAGATAATCTTTCTACTTATAATCTCCAATTATCTTTCGTATTGACACAAGAGATACGCAGATGATCATGGTTAACTAGCTTTGAGGAGGACACCTATGCTCCTTGAAGATAGGGGAAACTTCTATATCAAGTTTGAAGGAGCAAAGGAGTTGTCTGATTAAAAAATTCAGGATTCGGATTTGTGAGTTCGAAAATGTTTTAATGTTGTCATTTTTTTCTTTGATTTTTTTGTTTTTGTTTTGGTAAATCGTAACCCTGAGTTTGAACTCATTTGAAGTTAAATTGATGTGGTTTGGTTCGAAAAGGCCATGGATTGAAGTTCGCTTAAACTTGAGTTCGAAAATTGTGTTCTGAAATTGAAATTTATTTTGAGTGAGTATTGTGGAATAGATAGAGTATATCTTATGGAATTTGAATCTCAATTTTGGAAAGATTTGTTGGAGATTTAAGGTGATCTACGTTGAAATTTTAGCTATGGAGATGAAGTTTCTGCCATATATAACTATTTGAAACGAAATGAATTGTAAACATATTAAATGTACTAAAAAATTTACTATTCGCGTTGTCAAATAAGAGAGTATCTTCCGTGTATCCGTCATGTATCCCATATGTATATGCATATATTCATGTATACCTTTGCGTTATATACATGAATATACAATGTGATATATGTGAGATACATGTGTTAGCGTCAAGTTTTAATGATAACAATTTTATGTGTGTAGATATAGTAATTAAAGTAAGCAAGGAAGCAAAGGATATCAAACAAGTTGACTACATGTATGAAAGAGCCCACAAGACCAGTAAGGAGCCCAACAGTCGCATAAACAAGATGGGCTTACACGAGTCCAATTCAATGAAGTTTACAGCCCTACAAATGGCCACTGATATATGGTAAATATCTCAGTGGCTACGCAAGAAATATTTACAACTGGAAGCAGTACCAAACAAGTTCAAGGAAGGAAAGAAGATTGGATTATCTGCGCATTAAAGGAGAAATATTCAATCAAGTGTAACAATCCTCTTGATTGACAAGGCAGCCTCATTACACTAGGAAAGACGCATCAAGAAGCAACAGCTCTAACCTTATTCTTGAAAGTAGGATCACTAATTCTTTTTTCCAAGGATCATATCCCTTGGGTTGATATCTCTGCGTGAAGAGCCTAAACAACTACAAAAAGGCCACTTCACAAAACTAGAAGAATATACTTTAGTCTCATTCTCTCAGGTGCTCTGCTTTACTTTTCATAAACATTATATGTCTGAGTGATCTGTAGTGCAAGGAAAAAGAAACGAGAGATATAGTATAGTTTATGAGGCACTGTATCAAAAGATTAAGAGTGTTTTGAGTGTAGACGTAGGAGCTCCATTCAA
This sequence comes from Lycium ferocissimum, assembly GCF_029784015.1. Taxonomy (NCBI): domain Eukaryota; kingdom Viridiplantae; phylum Streptophyta; class Magnoliopsida; order Solanales; family Solanaceae; genus Lycium; species Lycium ferocissimum. The sequence goes on from NC_081347.1 coordinate 6,994,082, forward strand.
ATCACCATTGTACTAAACCTTTAACAAAAAAGCTGCAGAGAACACCCTTGCAACCCAAGAGGACTGGACTAGGATTCACATTGAATCTGAACCAGTATAAAATATTTGGCGTCATTTATCTTCTGTAATTTACTTTAGCATTCTCTGAGTAAACAGTCGACTACTGATTCCACCTAGTCGACTAACAGATTGAAAAAAATTACAATTCACCCCCCCTCTTGCACTTTCAACATGTATCGTAAAAATATTTCCAACAAATTTAAAATCAGTCCAAATCACCTTCTATCTTCCTCAGATTTTGTATATAGCCTCACCCATGTATTTCCAACAAATTCCAATCACACCCATTTGTAAAAAAATTATTTGAGACTTATTTGGTCTCACCGGACTTTTGAATGTTGTAATATCGTAGGCAGTTTTTTGTTGGCCAAAAATAAAAATGATATCTTATAACTAAATGACCGCAATATTTTGGTAGGTTTCTGTAAATGTCCACACATTTGTTTCTGAAACTTATTGCAAAAACTAATACTATTTAACTTCAGTTTTTGTAAAAAGTTTCGAAACAAAGGTCCCTTAGCATTTGAAAATGAAGTTAAAACAAATATAAAGATACTACTTTTAAATTTGTGAGTGAAATACAAAATTTATTGACCACTTTTTAAAGATTCATATTCTCTATTTCATTTTGAAATTGAAAACAATAATAAATATTTCCTCTGTCTCATTATATGTGGCGCGCAATGTCGATGTCACATTTCTGTAATTAGAAATAATTTAATTTTAAAATTTTCATTTTACCCTTAATGAAATTATTTATAGACAGACAAATGTCTACGTTAGTTTTAGATCACAAGTTCCAAAAGTCCTCTTTTATTTTTTAAAATTTATGTTAAGTTAAACAGTGTCACATAAATTAGAACGGCGGGAATATTAATTTTCAAATAATATTTCATTACTTCTGTGCAAATAATTACACCTACATATCCAAAAGCGCTCAAAAAGTACATAGAGAAATAGAGAATCCGCGTCATCCTTCCTTCTACACCGTTGATTGTCTATATCATCCAACGGCTCAAACTCACAATCCGCGTCACCCAAAACTAACCAATCAAAATCTACCCCCAAATCCTTATATAACAAATCGCTATAACCCCTTGTTCATCCACACAAATCAAACTCAATATCCCCCAATTTCCTACAAAGTTCACTAATCCCCTCTCAGATACGCCCAAAAAATGGCACCAAAGGCAGAGAAAAAACCCGCAGAAAAGAAGCCAGTAGCCGAAAAAGCCGAAAAAACACCAAAGGCCGGCAAGAAACTCCCAAAAGACGCAGCCAGTGGTGACAAAAAGAAAAAGCGTGCAAAGAAATCAGTTGAAACGTACAAGATCTACATCTTCAAGGTGTTGAAACAAGTTCATCCAGATATAGGGATTTCAAGCAAAGCTATGGGGATTATGAACAGTTTTATTAATGATATATTTGAAAAACTTGCTCAGGAATCTTCTAGACTTGCTAGGTACAACAAGAAACCTACTATTACTTCTAGGGAGATTCAGACTGCTGTTAGACTTGTACTTCCTGGTGAATTGGCTAAACATGCTGTCTCTGAGGGTACTAAGGCTGTAACAAAATTTACTAGCTCTTGAATTGATTAGGGTTTCGTAATTTGTTAGTTTTCGGCATATAGTTTTATAATTCTGCATTTTGTAACAAGGATCCTCTGTGTTGATTGTGAAATTTGAAAGTAAGGGAGACAACATTGACCATTCTAAGTTTCTTGGTTCTGTTTTTATTTTAGAAATTGCAAATTCGAAAGATCTAATTTAATTTTATATTAAAGTAGTCTGGAGAAAATTAACTTTATGGTTGCACGTGTTTCAGTTGACGAGTCAGGATAGATGGTATCTAATTGATTTGAGTAAAATGAATGGTATCTAATTGATTTGAGTAAGTAAATGCTGATAGTTATGTTTTCTCATTAAAATTCAATTGCAAATTGTTAGTGTAGGTTTGGAGTACTATTTTCAGGCCATTTCTAGATTAACCGAGTAATAAAACTCTAAAACGAGTTACTCACTTTTAACGGAAATTATCTCGCTTTTACTAGCACGTGAATGGTTCCAAATGCAATTCAAAGAACGAAGCAATTACATGACAAATGTGGATGCTATAAGAGAAAGAGTCAGTCCAAGCTTAAACAATGTATTTAATGAGATAGAATAATTATGTAATGAGAGTTCTGAGTGATTCCAAGTAAGAGTGTTAGTTAAGTTTTGCTTGAATTAAAAGTGACTTTGATCTCCTTTTATAGCTGCCAAAAGTGTGTCTTCGACGGAGCGTCATACCAACTATATGGGCTGGATTTGATATTATTTGGTGCGAATTGCCATTCTTTTGGGGTGGTCTTTAACTTTTGTCCCTCAAATTAGTAGTATTTAATTTTTGTCCTTCGCCTAAAACTCATATGTTCCGGGTTTGAATTCTCACTCAATCAAAAAATTTTAAAAAATTCACAAGGCAGAGTTTGAATATCGCTCTACCCCCTCCGACAGACTTTGCCTTGAGGCATATATTTTTTTTTTTTTACTTTTCAAGGTAGACTTTTAGTTATATCTTAAGGAAAAGTTTCGCCTTATAGGGCGTATTTTTAGTTATACCTTAACTAAAAGTGTGCCCCATAAGACATTTTAAAAGTATGCCCATAAGACGGAATTTTTCCTTATGGCATAACTAAAAGTTTGTCTTATAAGGCAAGTCTATGCCTTAAGGAAAAGTTCTGTCTTATGAGGTATACTTTTGCTTATGCTTAAGGAAAATTCTGCCCCATAAGGCATAACTAAACCATGCTTTAAGAAAAAGTTCTATCTTATGGGGCAGACTTTTAGTTATGCCAAATCCGGCATAACTTTAGTTTTTTCATAAGGAGTGTATGCCGGATCCGACATAACTTTAGTTTTTTCATAAGGGGTGTATGCCGGATCCGGCATAACTTTAGTTTTTCATAAGGAGTGTATGCCGGATCAAGCATACACGGCCCCCAGCCGTGCCTTGCGATTTCTTTATTTTATTTTATGCCTGAGGCCCTGAGCGGGGGTTCGAACCCAGAACCTCATGTATTCGCCATCTTTCTAAGCGAAGAGCAAAACTTAAAGACCACAAATATGAGGGGCAAAATTTAAAGACCACCCCAAAAGAAGGACAATCCGCGCAAAAAAAAAGTTATTTGGTAGGCCTGATCGAAATCAAATTTTGACAACTACAATGATTTATTCGATAGAGTATATAACTTCTAATATTTTATTTGCATTGCTGTGTTAGGAATTTCAAAACATGAATTACATATTTCAGTTTTTGTTTATAATTTTAAATTCCTTGAAATTTACCAACGATAGTATAAAGAAGATTAAGAGCCCGTTTGGATTGGCTTATAAGTTGCTGTCAAAAACATGAATTACATATTTCAGTTTTTGTTTATAATTTTAAATTCCTTGAAATTTACCAACGATAGTATAAAGAAGATTAAGAGCCCGTTTGGATTGGCTTATAAGTTCTTGAAAATTTGACTTATAAGTCGTTTTCACTTTTTTGAGTGTTTGGGTCGACCAACTTAAAGTCATTTTGTGCTTAAAATAAGCCAAAAAAAATAATTGGGCCCGTTTGGCTTACCTTATCTAAAGCAACATTATGTTTGAAAACAACTTATAAAGCCAAAAAAATAAGTTAGGCTACCAACCTTTTTTTTTTAAAGCTTATAAGTTGTTTTTTTTTAAGCCCATCCAAACAGGCTCTAAATAATTTGGAGAAAATTTAGGATCATAAAGAGCTAGTGTATGGGGGTGGGCCGTTTGAGTTTGAAGGAAGAATAAAAAAGACATTACCCCATTTTTTTTAGTTTTGAATAAGCGTGTGTTCGCACATGCTATCTTTAACTTATTTTCTTTACTAGCTAATTAGTGAAAATAATATGAAAAAATAAATTTAAGAGGGTCATAGGACCTTTAAGAGGGATAGGACCCTCGCATAATTGAAGTATGTAATTAAGGGACCGTTTGGTACGAAGGATAAACATAAATAGTCCTGGAATAAGAATTTAGCAATCTTTATCCCTTGTTTGGTTAGTAATCATGAGACAAGTTATCCCAGGAGTAAAAATAGTGCTGGGATAACTTATACCTGCCACAGGATGGAATAAGTTATCTCGGGATAAGGAAGAAACCCTCTTCTTTTTAGAAATTATCCAATGTATAATACTTTTAGTCCAGCATACCAAACAATCAATAAAAAATAACTCCAAAATAACTAATCCCAGTATAACTTATCCCAACATAATTAATCTCAGCATAATTTACCCCAACATAATTTATTTTTGAACCAAACGACCCCTACCAGTTTTGTGATAGTTCAGGTATGTTACTATGCCTTATCCTTTAACATTCTACAACCAAAAAGGCCCAAAAGGTGAAGAGAAAAAGAGTACCAGGAAGGAGATCTAAACTCAATCCACTTCATCCTTCCTTCTACGCCGTTGATTAACTATATCATCGAACGGCTCACATTCACAATCCGCGTCATCCTAAATTAACCAATCAACTCTAGATCTAACCTCCTATATAATAAATCGCTATATCCCTTTCTCTTCACAATTCCACTCAAAAGCCCCCAATTTCCTACAAACTTGTCAAATTCCAAAAATGGCACCAAAGGCAGCAGATAAGAAACCCGCAGAGAAAAAACCAGCTGCCGAAAAAGCCCCTGTTGCCGAAAAAACATCAAAAGCCGGCAAGAAACTCCCAAAAGACGCAGCCAGTGGTGACAAAAAGAAAAAGCGTGCAAAGAAATCAGTTGAAACATACAAGATCTACATCTTCAAGGTGTTGAAACAAGTTCATCCAGATATAGGGATTTCAAGCAAAGCTATGGGGATTATGAACAGTTTTATCAATGATATATTTGAGAAACTTGCTCAGGAATCTTCTAGACTTGCTAGGTACAACAAGAAACCTACTATCACTTCTAGGGAAATACAGACTGCTGTGAGACTTGTACTTCCTGGTGAATTGGCTAAACATGCTGTTTCTGAGGGTACCAAAGCTGTTACCAAATTCACTAGCTCTTAAATTGAACTGACTTAGGGTTGTTGCTGTTTTATGTGTTGGGTTTATGATTTCAATTTAGGGTTTGGTGATGTAAAGAATGAAAAAATGGTTAGGTTTTGGCATAGAGTTTTATAGTTCTGCATTTGTAATGGTTAACTTGTTCTTGAATTGAGGGTTTTTACTGTTTGTTTTGTTGTTCGGTTTATGATTTTAATTGGGGTTTCGTTATGTAAATAAGAAAATTGGTTCGTTTTGGGCTTAAAATTTTGCAGTTTCTGCATTTACCATTCTCAGTTTCTTTTTTGTTTTAGAAATTTGCAACTTCGATAATCTAATTTAATTTGGATTATACATGAAAAAGAGGGTTTTTTTTTTTTTTTTTTTTTTGTCTAATTTAATTTGGTTTCCTTCCATACATGATTTTTCTTTCAAGAATAACATTATGTAATAAAATGCATAAATATAGAAATTTACTAGCTCTTGAATTGATTTAGTGATTGTTTTGTTATTTATGAGTTTAATTAGTGTTTTGTGATGTAAAGAAAGAAAAAATTGTTAGTTTTTGTCATAGAGTTTTATAGAGCCCATTTGGATTGGCTTATAAGTGGCTTATAAGCATTTTTCAGTTTTTTTAGCATTTGACTGGCCAATTTAAAGCCATTTTGTACTTAAAATAAGCCTAAAAAATTAATTGGGTCCATTTAGCTTAGCTTATTTAAAGCAGCTTATAAGCTGCATTATTTAAGCCCATCCAAACAGGCTAATAGTATAGTATTTTGTAATGATTTTTCCCTGTTTTGATTGTGAAATGTGTAAGTAGGGGAAACTTCATTTACCATTCTCAGTTCTTATTTTTTGTTTTAGAAATTGCAAATTCGAAAATCTGATGCCATGAAAGGCTTTCTGGATCAATTTTAATTTGGGTTGCTTCAATACAGTTTTTTTTTTCCTAGGGAAAAATCATCATATAGTGTAATGTAAAGTACTAACAATGCCCTTATTTTTTCCTGCCAGATTCAAAACAAGGTTAACAAATTCATTAAATTTGTCCTATTAAAATTGTCTGAGAATTAATTTGTATGGATGTATTTGTCTCACGAGGCAGTAAGTCACTGTGAATGCTATCTAATTGATTTGAATATGTAGGTGGTGATTAGTTATTTTTTCTTAAAATTCAATTCCAACTTATTAGAGTAGGTGTTAATTGGAGTTCTATAAATTAAACTTTAATTTCTAGACTAGTGATTGCACACGAGCCGCTCACTGCAAGAGAAATTCCCAATTTTACTAGCACACGACGTTTATCAAATGATCTTGTTTATATTATTTATTATATTGTCTTAGTTTAGGACTTTAAATTTAAACAATTTTGTGGTGTCTCAGGTAAGATGATTCAATATCCAATGTAGTATTATTGGTGTGGCTCGTTTTGATAATGTCTTAAACATTTTCAAGCTTTACTTTAATGGGCCTTTGTGTGGTTAGCTTTTGTTCAACTAATGGTGGTTGCTGCCTTTCTGGTTAATTTGCTACTTATATCACAATGATTAATGATATTGTCACAATCTCGTTCTTTTAAACAGCACAATAAAATCGATGATGGAGGGAGATAAATAATGTTTCGTACTTGGTGAAGAAAAACCCAACATTGCTTGCATTTAGTCAAGGACGAATGCAGTTCAAAGAACGAAGAAATCCATTACTACATTGAAGGAGTATCGAATGAGTTTGCGATTCTCTCTATCTAATAAAATAAATTTAACAATGATTGTGATCTCTTTTTATAGGAGCCAAATGTGTTACTGAATGATCTATTAAAATGAAGTGGCTGAAAGTTGAACAGAATCTCGTCATAGATACTAAGAACCATTCCCGCCATGCCGTATCACATGCCATATTTATAGCCTATGTGGTTAAGTTTATTTTTTCTCAAAAATGTTTTTTTTTTTTTAATAAGTGCATATTTTAAAAAAGGTGAAATGTTTGGCCAAACTTTAGAGAAAATAAGTCTTTTCAAAAGCTTAAAAATAGCTTATGCCAAAATCAATTTTTCAAAAGCTAAAAACAAGAGCATTTTTTAAAAAAACACTTTTTGAAAAGTTTAAACACAAATTTTAAGTACTTTTTTTAAAAAAAATACAGATTGACTTATGTAATACACTTTTTAAAATCTTGACCAACACTAATTCACAAGGCGAAGGCTCAAAAACTATCTCTTTATATTAATTGGCTTTTGACCATAAGCCCATCCAAATAGGTGGAAGGAAGGTTTTTGCTAAAAGTTTTTTTTTTTTATTTTTTTTTATTTTTTTATTTTTAAAAGCAGTTTTCTAAAGATTTTAGAAGTTTGGGGATTGACTTGTTTAAGTGCTTTTAAGCAAAATAGTTTTTAAGCACTAAATAGTTTTGTTATATTGGGGTTAGGGATTCCTATAATAGTTTGGTACAAATTTTCCCTTAATTTAACGGAGGGACGCGTGTCAAGCTCATAATCAAATGATCCGTCCTGAAGTTTAATCATCCGATTTCTTTAGAAACCCATCTCTACCCGACCCATTTTCTAACTTATAATGTCAAATTTGTACCAAATTATAAAGGGAATAGGTGGAAGGAAGGACAAATTTGATCTAATAGGTGGAATGAGGACATTTTTGAACAATTTTTAATACGTTAAGGGCATTTTTGACCCTTTTCCAAAAAAATGTATCACTTTAGTACAATTGAATCACCAAAGAACATAATGTCAACGGGATGAGAATAATCACCACAAAATAATCATACATTACTAATTATATGTATTATTAAATCACATAATTTATACAAGCGACCTATTACACACCTTATATGTTAAAACGAAAAAGGGTTGAATATACCCTTGTACCATCAGAAATAGTTTATATACACCCTTTTCTTTATCATTTAATTTTTTTATTAATTATATTTACAAAAAAAAAAAAATTAAAAATCCTTCAATAATTATATTTTCTATCTAAATATACCCTCCTACCACCATAATCAGTTTCACTACCAAAAATTTCCTTCAATAATTATTTAATGGAGTATTAGCGTGTTACGCTCGCCGCTAATCAAATGATGCGCCCCATTTCTTCTTTTATTTCTTCTCATTCCCATTTCTTTCTTCATTCTCATCCTTTTAATCGATCTCATCCCCACCCATTTTCATCATTTTCTTTAGCTAATGTCATTATTAAAAAAAAAAATTATCCAAAGAGGAGGGTAATCCATGTTTCTTTTTACTTGATAGATTATGATTTTGATTCGGAGGTATTTTGATTTGGTGGTGGTGGGTTTAATGGTAGCTATAACAGTGGAGGTGGTGGCTATTGAAATCTAGTTGATATTTCTAATATCAGGGGTAGATCCGACGTATTTCAAACCCGCCAACAACTTTAGTACATTTCACCTCAAGCCAAGTCACCAAACCCCTATCTACCGTCCATTAAAAATCAAGATCAACGGTCATAAATGCCAATCCAGAACCTATCCACTTAAACCAATCACAACTCATGTCCATATCATTATATAACAAACCCTTACCCCCGTTCACTTCCATTCCAGCATGAATCCTCTTCATCGATTCTTTAGAATTGAATCAGCGAGTCACCAAAATTGTAAGTTTTTCCTTTTCATTTTCTTTATACAGTTCATTTATGACTTGTTGCTTAAAGTTTTTCCTTGTTTATGTTATTATGCTACTTCATTAGTAGCTCCTAATTATTTTTTTCCAAAATAAGTTTTAAGGTATCCCGTAAATTTTAACATCAAGCTTTTCAGTTGCAGTATCCTGATCAATAACAAGAGAACACATGTAGTTGATCCATTTTCCGTTTCAAAGTATAACCAAAGAAGAACAGAAAGCACATATGTTGATAGATAAACAACAGTAGCAAACTAGACGGGCTTGCGGCCCTTCAAACTGTTGCTTCACTTGTACTTGGATTATATGGAAAAGCAGTAACTGCAACCTGGACATGCTCCAATTTAGAAGAAAAAAATGATTTTTTTTTCCTATGATGTATCTGATTTCCTTGGTTTTTAGTTTGCTAATTTTCATTTTATTTTTCTCCGTACATTTATCAATTATCTTGTGCTAATTTATTTATGTTAAACTTGGTCGATGGATAGGTTCACTTTATTAATTTTGATAAAGTAAAAAATAAAAGTTAATAGAATAATTAGGTAAGCTATTAAATAAAATGATTTCCCTAAGAAAAAGATTGGGAAAAATTGTTAATTACTTGTTATTTTGTTTTTTTTATGATGTATCTGATTGATTTTTAGTTTGCTAATTTTCATTTTACGTACATTTTTTTTTAATCACTTAATAGATTCACTTTATTAATTTTGATAAAGTAAAAAATAAAAGTTAATGATAGGTAAGCTATGAAATAAAATGATTTCCTAAGAAAAAGATTGGGAAAAATTGTTAATTACCAAGCACTTTTTTGATGTAATTGACATTTTCTCAAAATTTTATAATAAGAATCTAGATGCAGCATCTTTTGTTATCAAACCAAATTTTGACTTGTGTTGTATCAAGTCCTATCTCCTCACTCAGTTGCTCTATCACGTGATTTTCTGGGTTTGGCATTTGACTAAACACCGTGGTCAGAAAAAAATGTTACAATGAGAAAAATCAATTGATGGAAACCAAAAAAGTAATAGGTAATTAACAGTTTTTCCCCAATTTTTTTTTTAGGGAAATCGTTTTATTTCATAGCTTACCTAATTATTGTATTAACTTTTGTGTCTTACTTTTCTCAAAATTAATGAAGTAAATCTGTTAAGTGATTAGCAGAAGCATAAATGTATGGAGAAAAATAAAAAGAAAAATTAGCAAACTAAAAAACAAGAAAACCAGATGCATCACAGGAAAAAAGAAAATCATATCTTTCTTAATAAATTGTAGCTTTTCCAGGTTACATTTACTACTTTTGCATATAATTTAAGTACATGTGAATTTTGAAGGGCTGCAAGCACGTCTAGTTTGCTACTGTTATTAAACATTTTTTTCCTATCAGATTCTAAAGAAAACTGTCAAAGGCATTAAATTTGTGTGGAGAAATCGTATAGGAAAATTGATTGGTATGGTTGGAATTGTCTCATGAGTAAGTATGAATGCTACCTTATTGATTTGAATACATAGATGTGATAGTTATGTTTTCCTCATTAAAATTCAATTGCGGCCTATTAGAGTAGGTTAATTAGAGTACTAGTTTTAAATAACCTTGTGATGTCTCATATAATGTAGATGATTCCAATCTAGTAATCTGTTTGTACATTTTTACTTATCCACTATATAAAAAATATACTTTTCACTTTTACCATATGAAGAGAAAGTTTCTTCTTCTTCCATGTTTTGTCCTTAACATTAATAACTTATTCCTCAAATCATTTCTAATATCTAAGACTCAACATCGATTAAAAAGAGTATTGTGGTAAAATACCCATATCAAGTACTATTATTTATTAAGAATGTGCAAAGTCTAAACTGGACAAGTAAAAGTGAACGAAGGAAGTAAGCGTTGCTCGTTTTGATAATGTCTTCAACATCTTCAAGTATCACTACTAGACTAGAAGTTCTTCCAAGTATAAAAGCAATTTGACATTTTTTTCGTTTACTTCAATTTTAGCATTTGTTTCTGTACCCAAAAAGAAAACGTTTGTTTAATAAAGATAGTGTTAGGGTTAAATTGCAATTACATCACAAAGATTAATGATATTGTCACAATCTCGTGCTTTTCAGCCGCACAATAAATTCGATGATGGAGGAAGATGAATTTAATGTCTTGTAATAGTGAAAGAAAAATGCAAATCAAGAGATAATGTCAATGTAACCCATACTTACTGTTAGGGTATTTATTATTAATCATACATTTAGACATAGTATATTTTAACCATTGTCAAGGTTAAAATTCTAATAGGAGATTATTAGAGAAAAATATACTATTAATCATGTGTTTAGATATAGTATAGTGTAAATATAAATAACATAATTGTGGATGCTAAAATTAGTGTAAAGCTATATGACATAATTAGCATATCGGAGCACAAGTAAAGCAGAAAGAACATAAATAGATAATTCTTATTCAATGAATTGTCACTTAGCTGTGAGAGATACAATGGTGTGTCAAAACAGCAAGTATAAGAGTAAGAAAGTGTCATGCCAATTGCCAAACTTAAACAATGTATTTAATGAGAATGAAGGACAAGTAATGAGAGTTATAACCGATGTACCAAACAACACTGTTTATTTTCTTTTTTGGGACACATAAGCAAACGACCATCAAAAGCTGTTTGATTTTGATTTAGAAAATATAATCTTCATATAGAAATCGACTATACAATATCTGGTTGCGATTTATGGAGATTTAAACTTCACAAAAAAGTTTTAACATTATCTTTGGAACAAATTTAAAAAAATGTATGGAAAATGGTCAAAAACACTCTTAACATATTAGAAATGGTTCAAATAAGCCCTTTTTTTCACCTATTGAATCAAATTTGCCCTTCCTTCCACCTATTTGGATAAAAAAAATGTCATTTATTCCACCTATTTGGATAAAAAATGCCCTTAACGTATTAGAAATGGCTCAAAAATACCATTTTTTCACTTATTGGATCAAATTTATCCTTAATATTATTTTATGCTTCAAATTATCCCAATTATTAATGACACAATTATGTGACATTTGATTAAATTTTAATTAAACATTTGGCGTTCAATTTTTTTTAATTTTATTTTATATTAGTGCCATTATATTATTTATACATTAAACAAAATATGCATCTTATGGAGTTTATTTTACTTAGTTTTGTTAAGAGAATCATAAAAATTGCACCAGCAGTTTGCATATGTTACTAGTGCATTTTTATACATAAACAAATTCTTGTATTAGTAAGTACAGTAGGCTAGAATAAAATAGAAGAAAAAGATTATTTTTTATTTTTTATGTTGACAGTCAGCATCAAGGGTACTCAATTTCACCCTTTTCTAATTAGTACATGTTAGCTTGACAAAACAAAATGAATATTTGGGTAAACTGAGTTGCATGTGGACATGTTGTGATATGTACCAAAATCTCTTGTAATTCAAAATTTGTTTGACAAATCCCACGGCCCATTTCGTTTTTACAATCCATATTCAAATTAATCGAACTGAAGTCTTACACAATTTTTATATACCGCAACAAAAAAAAAAAAAAAAAAAAATTATTCTCCACATTTTAAATGTCATATAATTGTGTCGTTAATAAAAGGGATAATTTTAAGCATAAAAATAATTTTGGGGATATATTTGATCCAATAAGTGAAAAATAGCATTTTTTTTAGCCATTTCTAATACGTTAAGGGCATTTTTGATTCAAATAGGTGGAGGGAAGGGTAAATTTGATGTAATAGGTGAAAGGAGGGCATTTTTGAACAATTTCTAATACGTTAAGGACATCTTTGACCCTTTTCGAAAAAAAAATGTATCGTAGAAATTGAAATGAAGAATATAATGTGTAATAGATGAAACTGAATAAGTACCATAAATAATCTATACATTACCAATTTCTGTATTATTAAATCAAGCATAATTTGTCGCTGAACCAAACACCCCTAAATGTTAAAACGGGAAAGGGTCGAATATACCCTGTACTATCAGAAATAGTTTAAATACACCCTTGTTATATTTTCAATCCTAATATACCCCTCCTATTGTAGTTTGGTATAAATTTGCCCTTAATTTATCGGAGGAACGCGTGTCAAGCTCAATATCAAAAGATCCGCCCCATTATTAAATATCCGATTTCTTTAGAAATCCATTCATTTAATCCGACCCCACCCATTTTCATCATTTTCTTTAAAATTAAGGTCAAATTTGTACCAAATTATAAAATGAGGGATATGTTTGGAATGAAAGTATAATGGGAGGGTATATTTCTACCAAAAGTATAACGAGGGGCATCTTTACACTATTATGATATTACAGGGGTACATTTGACCTAGTGCCGATGTTATTGAAATTCCGCCGACAACTTTAGTACATTTCACCTCAAGCCAAGTCACCAAACACCTATCTACTGTCCATTAAAAACCAAGATCAACGGTCATAAACCCCAATCCACACCTCTCCATTTAAACCAATCACAACTCTTCCACATCATTATATAAACAACCCTTACCCCATTCACTTCAGTTCCAGCATGAATCCTCTTCATCAGTTCTTTAGAATTGAACCAATGAGTCCCAAAATTGTAAGTTTTTTTCTCTTCATTTTCTTTCCTGATTTGTACATGACATTTATGATTGTTGCTTAGGGTTTTATCCCTGTTTATGTTATTATGCTATTTCATTAGTAACTTATGATTATGTTCTTCTTTTCCAAAACAAGTTTTAAGGTTTCTCAAAAACTATAATATCAATATTTTCAATTGCAGTATCTTGATCAATGTCAAGAGAAAAATGTAGCCGATCTGTTCTTCGTTTCAAAGTATAACCACAGAAGAACAGGAAGAACATATGTATATGAATAAACAACGGTAGCAAACTAGACGTGCTTGCGACCCTTCAAACTATTGCTTCACTTGTAATTGGATTATATGGAAAAGTAGTAACTGCAACTTGGACAGGCTCGGATTTATATATAAACAAAAAGATATGATTTTCTTTTTTCCTGATTTGTATCTGATGTCCTTGGTTTTTAGTTGGATAATTTTCATTTTATTTTTCTCCGTACATTGATGCTTCTGCTAATCAGTTAACAAATTCACATCATTAATTTTGAGAAAGTAAAACATAAGTTAATACAATAATTAGGTAAGCTATGAAATAAAATTATTTCCCTAAGAATAAAATTGGTAAAAAAAATCGTTAATTACCTGTTACTTTTTTGGTTCTCTCAATTGATTTTTCTCATTGTAACAATTTTTTTCTTCCTGACCTGGGTGTTTAGTCAGATGTCAAATCTAGAAAATCATGTGATAGAGCAACTAAGTGAGACGCTAGGGCTTGATGCAACACAAGTCAAAATTTTATTGTAAGAACCTGGATGTAGCATCTTTTGTTATCAAACCAAATTTTGACTTGTGTTGTATCAAGACCTATCTCCTCACTTAGTTGCTCTATCATGTGATTTTCTGGGTTTGACATCTGACTAAACATCGTGGTCAGAAATAAAATGTTACAATGAGAAAAATCAATTGATGGAAACCAAAAAAATAACATGTAATTAACAATCTTTTTCCCAATTTTTTTTCCAGGGAAATCATTTTATTTCATAGCTTACCTAAATATTGTATTAACTTTTGTGTCTTACTTTCTCAAAATTAATGAAGTGAATCAGTTAGGTGTTTAGCAGAAGCATAAATGTACGGAGAAAAATAAAATGAAAAATTAACAAACTAAAAACCAAGTAAATCAGATACATCACAGGAAAAAAGAAAAATCATATCTTTGAAGAAGGAGTTCTAGTTTGCTACTGTCGTTTAAACAATTCTCTCATTTTTTCCTACGAGATTCTAAACAAAGCTGTCAAAGGCATTATATTTGTGTTGAAATCGTATGGGAAATTGATTGGTATGGTTGGAATTATCTCACGAGTCAGTATGAATGATATCCTATTGATTTGAATACATAGATGGGATAGTTATGTTTGAATGTACTAAAAGTGAAATTATGGTTTTAAGTGTTTTCCAAATTTTGTATTTGAAATTTTCATGGCCAAACGCTGATTTTCAAATACAGAGAAAAAAAATTCTGAAAAAATTTAAAAATTTCTAATGGCCAAACGGTTAAGTTCTTCCAAGTAAAAAAGCAGTTTGACATTATCTCGTTTGCTTGAATTTGTATGGATTACTTTTGTTTCTGTACCAAAAAAACTAATGGGTAATTTACGTTAAAAAAATTAGTGAACATATTGAGTAATTTCTTTAGCTTATATTCTTTGAATTGCGTTTTTTTTTTTTTTACCAAGAGTCCAGGACCATTCAACTAGGAGTAATAACCAAAGTATCAAACGACGCTATTTATTTTTCTTTTTTGGGACACATAATCAAACGACTTTAAAAGTGGTTTGGTTTCGATTTAGAAAATATATTCTTCATATGGAAATCAACTACAATATCTGGCTGTGAATTACGAAGATTTAAACTTCACAAAAAAGTGTAACATTCTCTTTGGAACAAATTAAAAAAAGTATCATGTAAATTGAATGATGGGTATAATATGTTATATATAGATAAACTAAATAATCACCACAAAATAATCTTTGCATCACTAGTTTTTGCATTACTAATTTTCGTATAAATTTTTTTGCAGGTGAAGAGATTTTTCATTACCAACATTGTCAATACGTGCAGAGTTCAAACTGTGCTAGCATAACGACCAAAGAGCTGGCAATGACATCAAAAACTCAACTTTAAGCTATGAAATAAACAAGAAACTAGGATAAAAATTAAGCTCTAAGATTCTTCTTGCAATTGTGATAGCTACGTCCCTCTAAATGCTACTTCTTGCACTATCTTTCTTGTGATAACTTGAGATGGAGTACTTTTGCTTTGAAATATCCTTTGATTCCTCTCGATCCACACGCGATACACGGTTGCCGTCAAACCCATCCTGTAAATTGTGACATTTGATCCTCTTCTCTTAGCATTTATGCATGCCTAGTTCAGTTCCTCATGCCAGGTAGAGGCTGCCTTGTAATTTCTTGCAATTGCAGCAGCCGAGACCATATGGAACTTGCATGATTACAGCTGAAAAACAAATGATCCATGGACTCGTCGGCATTAATCCGTAAATGTACGGTGTGCATAAATGGTTTGATTTTTTGTTATTAATCCGTGTATGTAGGATTGATTTTAGTTTTAAAGTGGGTTCAAGTCCAAAACTTTTACGTATTTTGTAAAGACGCGTTTTCTATGGGCCTGGCCAAAAAATGAGCGTCTCATATTCCTTTCGACATCAATGGGCTTTTGGCCCCAAAAACCTTTCTTTAGTTTCAGATTTGCTTGTGGGCCAAGGCCCAAAAAATCATTTAAGAGAAAAAACCCAATGTCGTTTTCTTTCCATCAAAGATTTGTAAGATATATTATTCACCCAAATTATTCCGGTTTGACTTGAGAAGATGCCATAATGTTAATGGCTTTGGAAATCTTATTGCCATTTATCTTGTATTTAAGAAAACGTTTTGTCATTTTTTCTCTAAATTTTTGAAAACTGTTATATATGATTCGGGTTTAAAAAAAAAAAAAAAATCGTTTCGAGGACTTAAAGTCTACTAAACGGCATATGTGCCGTTATCCCAAGACGGCTAGCTCCAAATCAAAAGGATTACAATAATAATGTGAGTATTCCTTTACAAGTACAAATACAATGCAACACTTGACAAGAATACTCACATTATTATTGTTGGGACTTTAATGATATATATATATATATATATATTTGTTCCTTTTCTCGCCTTTGGACAGCTTGTATGTGAAAGAAATGGCCTGTTGGGCCTGGGCCCAAAACTTGGTTTTTGACCGGCCCGAGTGGCATGCGTTGGATAGGAGAGAGGAGAAAAAATGGGAACCCGGTTAAAAAATATTTACCGTACTTGTCACATTTATATATATATATATCACATATATAAAAGGGAAAACACATGCACACATATGCTGTTCCAAGTTATTGGGCCTGGCAACCCACTAATTCAATTTGACAGATCTATCCGAGAATCCCATTTTGTTCTCCTATTTTTGACTAAGTGGACATGACCTTCTCTGTTAGACTCGAAATGTGCTAGGCCCAACTGCCTTCTAAGTGGAAAAGTTAAGGCTTAAATGAGGTTTCTATCCCCTTTCCTCATTTATATACACCCTATATATGACTAGCTTATTCATTTATATACACATAATACACCCATGATGCATATGTGTATACCATATGTATACCTCTCCCTCTTTTCACTAACCTATTTTATACTCTTTGTGCTTAGATCTTGGACTTATGACCATCTATTTGCCTAGTTAGTCCCTACTTCGAGCAATTTTCAAATCTGAGACTAAAGCTCGTTCAAGTTCAACTTAATTCTGTACATGTTAGGTAAATGATTCACACTAGCACTATAGATTCCCTCGAAGTAATCGACGGTCCACATAGTAACAAATGTGAGAACGATTAATGCATGCTCGTGATGCTAGTCGGTAAGAAAAAGCACGAAGAGGATGCAAGTTAAAGAGGATCAAACATATTACAACTTATGATCATAAAGATGGGTTGCAACACTAGAAAGTCAGAGTTGAAACAACACTAAAGAGACTGGAATTGAGAAGATTCCAATGACCAGAAAACACACAGGGATCAATCTTTACTTTAGTCACTTTAACAGCAATAAGAGCATGTATGTAGAAAGGGGATATAGCATTCATATGAATTGCCACTTAGGTAAAAATGAAAAGAAAAGCTATGTCTTCTACAAGACCTCACATAGAAAGAATGACACAAAGTCTCAGCAAAGTAAATGATTTTAGTTGCTTTAGTATTCTTTTCAAGACACAACCTCACTACCAACATCTCAACTCAACCAACACCTTTTTGTCCCAGAAATCAACCAACTACTTATAGATAGGCTTCCTACTTATTTCAGACACAATCATTTAGACCAGACCGCCCAATGACTCAAATAACTTAGCATTTTACATCACAATGAGACTTAGACATTAAGGCTTCTACCAGATCCACTTTCTAGGAGTTAGCAGCCTGAAGTGAGCAGTTTTTTCTTCCATTTTTAATAGCTTGTTTAAACACTTAACAAATTCATTTTTTGGTTCCCTTTCCCCTTTGTTTACTGATAGCAGTTGGAGGACTAGAAGTAGGGACAATGTGAATATACACCCCATTGGCATGTAGAACATACCGTGGCACCTTTTATTTAGAGGGAAGTGCTATGATCCAAGTTATACTTGGTTCATGATTAAGCCTCTCTATAAGGTGCCTTTAAAAGGTTTCCTCATGTTAAGTGGTTTATAACTCACTTACATACACTTAAGCTTCTCCAAATACCATCCCTAAACCAAGTCCAATTAAACATTTAACCCAACCATGACACAGATTTTAACATCTTCAACTACCCTACCCTAGCATTCTAGTTATGAAATGATTTTAGCCCTTTTTGATCATGAAAATCCCAACAAAATCATATACACCTCATCTTAAGGTTGGTTTTAAGAAAGGACAGACTAAGAACAGGGCCAGAACAGTACAATTCACCCTCGAGAAAAGACCACATTGCATTATTTGTCTCCTTTTGACTATGATCATTACCTACTCAATATTCAAGCACCAATTCATACAATGATTCAAACAGCATATACATAAAAGACGTGGCCAGATTCAAATTGCACTCCTCTTCCATTGTCTCTTTAAAAATTAGGAGAAAACAACCCTCATGAAACAGTTGAGACCATGTGAAGACTTGTAATTTCAGACTTACTCAATGAAGGACAAATTAGATTAGGTCTTGCCCTCATGATAATTACACAAAGTCATTTTTGGTCAGACAAACTTCAAACACATCTAATCTTATCAATACAGAAGGTTACATAGGACTGGATCATCTATGCTTAATTAAGTTGACTTCTTTATATAAGATTAGATATCTTCCGCTCACAAAATCTACTTAATTTCCAATCATGACTAATGAACACATTAGTTTAGATATCTAACAACAAACCAAAGTATTCAGATTAAAATTGAAAGAACAGCAGATATCATTCACACTTTACCCATCATATTTTTATGGTGACAAACTATTCAGATCCATTTCCAGTAATCATAATAAGCTTTGGACCTTAAATTCCAACAATATTCTTCTAAATTCAGCCTCATTTTAGCATTTTCCAACTCTCATGAACCATTTTACTCAAATAAGCAATAAGAGAAAGGCTGGTTTATTGCACTAGTAGGCTTAAACACGATAGAATCACATTTAAACTAAATCACAAAAGTACAACTGATCCATCATAACCACATATTCATCACAGATATAATAAAACTAACACAACATTATTAGAATACAACCTCAGCTAACATAACTCACATTTATAATATATTTAAGCTAAGCAGATCATCACTAACACTCCAACTAAACAAAGAAAAACTAAAAGAAAGTAACAACAAGATACAAGTTTACGGTTCGAACCCCCCCTAATGCCTTCTCAGTCGAGCCTGTCGCACAGGGCTTGCCTAGTGCGGTTTACATCCCCTGTGAGGTTTGCAGGCTATTTCACAGTGGGGGGTTTACCCAGTGCGCACCCGAAGGGTAGCGGCAGCGGGTTTTCCTGGAGTTTCCAAAAAAAAAAAAGATACAAGTTTACCTTTTTGCTGTGCAACCGGATCAAGATTGAATTTGGAACCTTAGTGCTTCCAATCCAAGAGCTCAGCCACCACACAAGAACAAAAATAAGTGAAAATTTTGAACTAAGAAGACCCAACTTAAGAAAGCTAAGTCTAAAATTAAACTAAATATCCTAATCTCGAGTATAGAAACTTAAAATCAAGCTTTTATTGTAACGACCCGCCCGGTCGTTATTTAATATTCCGCGAACCCATGCCTAATCTAGGTTCAGGATCGTAAATAATAAGCCCTATAGGGTGTTTTAAGGATTAATAGTGGAAAAAATCAATTTCGGATAGAGCCAGAATTCGTGGGTGGAAAGAGGTATCTTCTCACTTTTATTGATGATCTCTCACGAAAGGTTTGGTGCGTTTTCTGAAGGCAAAGAGTGATGCTTTTGAAGCATTTAAAGAGTGGAAGATTTTGGTTCAGAATCAAATGGAGCGAAAAATCAAATATCTTCGCATAGACAATGGCTTGGAGTTTTACAGTGAAGAGTTTAATGATTACTGCAAAGTTCATGGCATGTCAAGACATAGGACTGTCAGGCACACCCCACATCAGAATGAAGTTGCCGAGAGGATGAACAAAACTCTTCTTGAAAAGGCTCGTTGTATGCTCCTCCAAGCCAAAATATCTAAAGTATTTTGGGTGAAGCGATTTCACTGTTCTTGCTCGTCATATTATCAATCGATCTCCAGCATCGGCAATTGACTTTAAGACTCAGAATGAGGTATGGTCAGGTGAACCTTCTAACTATTCATATTTACGAGTATTTGGGTGTCCAGCTTATTGTCATGTTAATGAAGGAAAACTTGAACCAAGGGCTAAGAAGGCCATATTCGTAGGGTATGTAGATGGAGTAAAAGGGTATAAACTTTGATGTTTATCTTTCCTCAAATTTATAGTTAGTAGAGATGTCATCTTTGATGACTATACTTGATCCTCGTAAAATTTTGGTAGAGTTTTCAGGAATGAGAACAACGAGCAGGTGGAGCTTCCGGTGGAGCTTACGAAGGAAAAGGATCAAGAGAATCAGGTTAAAGATGAGTCAAAAGATATAGATCTTGAAGAACTTGCTGTCAATGAACCATACACAATTGCAAAGGGAAGGGAAAGGAGGCAAATATGAAGACCGGAACGCCTTGTAGATCAAGCAAACCTGATTGCATATGCGTTCGTAGCTGCAGAAGAAGAGATTAAGGATCTAGAGCCCTCTTCGTATGTTGAAGAAACTTTTTGCAAGGATGCTGCACAATGGCGGTTAGCCTTGACTGAAGAGATGGAGTCTCTTTACAAGATTCAGACATGGGTCTTAGTGAAAAAGCAAAAGCGGAAGAGGGCAGTTGGATGCAAATGGGTCCACAAAAAGAAAGAGGGAATTCCAGAAGTGGAAGATGCTAGATTCAAGGAGAGATTGGTTGCAAAGGGTTTCAGTCAGAAGAAGGGCATTGACTATAATGAGATTTTCTCTCCGGTCGTGAAGCATAGCTCAATTCATGTGCTACTAGCATTGGTTGCACAATTTGACTTGGAGCTTCGACGACTTGATGTCAAAAGCGCTTTCTTACATGGTGATCTAGAAGAGACAATCTATATGGATCGGCGAACATTTCTACCGAGGGAAAAGAAGATCATGTATGCCAACGAGAAGAAGTCTTTGTATGGTTTGAAGCAATCCCCAGACGGTGGTACAAAAGGTTGGATGCATTCATGACTACATATGAATTCTCGAGTGCATTTGATAGTGTGTATCACAAGAAGATGTTTGGTAACTCAATGATTTATTCTTGTTGTATGTTGATGATGTGCTTATTCTTGCTAACAACATTACGAGAGATAAATGCTTTAAAGCGTAGTGAGGAATTTGACATGAAGGATTTGGGAGGCAAAGAAAATTCTTGGCATGGAGATTTCAAGAGAAGACAGTGTTGTACATCTTTCTCAAAAGAGGTACATTGAAAGGGTTCTCGAGAGATTTAATATGCATACGTGCAAGCCTGTAAGTACACCGTTAGCTCCTCATTTTAAACTTCAGAGTTACAAATGCCTCAGTCTGAAGATGAGGTCGAGCATATGTCAAAGGTTCCATATGCCAGCGCAGTTGGTAGCATTATGTATGCTATGATGACCACACATCTAGATATTGCTCAATCTGTAAGTGTGGAAAGCAGATACATGTCCAACTTAGGAACGAGGCATTGGGAAACTGTCAAGTGGATATTGAGATATATCTCAAGGGAGCTTTTGATGTTGGTCGACCTTTCAAAAAGGTGGTAGAGGTATTTCAATTCTCGATTATGTGGATTCTAACTATGCAGGGGATTTTGACAGAAGGAGGTCCATAACTGGATACAACTTTACTCTTGTTGGCAGTGCCGCTAGTTGAAAATCGACTTTGCAGTCGATTGTCACTTTGTCTACAACAGAAGAAGAATACATGGCAGCAGCGGAGGCGGTGAAAGAATCTAACTGGTTGAAAGGTTTAGTGGCAGAATTGAGTTTGGTTCAACAGGAATCAATGTGATAGTCAGAGTGCTATTCATTTGATTAAAAATCAGAGATTTCATGAGCGCACTAAACACATTGATGTTAGATTTCATTTTATTTGAGATGTTGTTGAAGAGGGAACTATCAAGGTCGTAAAGGTTATCACAGACGATAACGTTGCAGATATGTTGACCAAGATAGTCCCACTCGCTAAGTTTGCACATTGCAAGGACTTAGCAAGAGTTCGCTTCAACTGATGCAACTCCGAGAGAACAATTTTTAGGTGGAGGTGGTATGTTCGACATGGTTTGATTCTTCTTGTTTCTTACGACGAGGTTGCCCAGTAAGCTTTGAAGTTTTGGCCAGAGTTGTTCATATGCATGCTCGGAACGCAAACCAAGGCGGAGATTGAAAGAGTTGGTTTTTTGTTATGTGATAGAAAAACTCATGTGTTAGATGATTTTCTATTACTTGGAGCCAAAGGATGCTCAATTACTTGGAGCCAAAGGATATTTGGAGCCAAAGGATACTTGGAGCCAAAGGGTGCATTTCTTAGAGCTAAAGAATGCTAAGATGTGGAGGAGAATTGAAGAGCTCATGTAGCACACTTGGAGCCCAAGTCATTTTATGCCTATAAAATGAGAGGCAATTCTTCCTTGTTTAGCATCCCAACAGTCATACAATACATTGTAGTGAGTTGAGAGTTGAGAGAGCAATTCTGTTAGGTGTAATTGGGAATCTCCCCTTCCTTTGTTAATAATATAAAGGCAACTGTTCTCTGGTGGACGTAGGGTCATTTTAATTTGAACCACGTCAAATCTTATGTTCTTTCTTTTACGTTTCCGCTAACACTATCAATAAAATATGCAGGAAAGGAAAATATATGCAGGAAAGGAAAATGTCTGAAAATGGTAAGGGAAAACTTAGTTATGTTTGGTGAAAATATTACCTTTGGGAAAGAGTGAGAAAATAGGAAACTTAATGTGATTGTTCTCTGTTTTCTTTCACCTTAGCCAATTGGTATTCAAAACATAAAAGACTTGTACATATCTACTTTTTAATTATTTGGGCCTTAATCAATTATACCAAGATTTATACGCTGTATACGCCGTTTAAAAATTTTCCCTTCGCCGTAAATTTTAGTGAGTTGTATCTTCATCTTTTGTTTGCTTTTCACTTGAAGGCAGGAGAATAATTGAAATCTAATGGTAAAGTTTTGATTTCTCAGATAAAACTCATTTTATGTTATGTTTACTTGCTTAATAAGGTATTTATAGTCTTTGTACCTCCCAAGGTTAAGGTCTGCGTACACACTACCTTTCACAGACCTCACTTATGAGATAACGTCACTGGGTATGTTGTTGTTGCTTCGTAAGGTATTGCCCCCTATTTTGCCTAGTAAACGGCGAATGAGGGCATATTCACATTTTAGAAAACTTTCTCTCGATCTCCTTAATGCCAATAATTTGAGAGATAAGAGGAAAGTCCAGCTCTCTCTAATTCAAAGATATAAATGTCTAAGTAGTCTGCCAATAACAAGTTAAAAATTTACTTCATTTTGTCAATACGTATAACTTAAATCCTTATAGAAATACTTATTTTCAGAACTTATTTCTCTTGAATCTGATTTTTTTTTTTTCATTAGATAGTTTAAAGAATCCGAGGAGAAGCTAGAGTTCTTACACTACAGACGTATAAGCTACGATCATCAAGGTACTTTTCAACATAACTTCAAATTGTTTGAAATGTATACATAAAGTAAATAAAGTTTTTAGCACCACAAATCTCTTATATGACAACATTAAAGTTTGTATTTTTACCTAAATCCTCAGTCACTGGACAAATATAGCTAAAACCTTCATCCAGATTAGAAAGACCATTATCAATTTTTTATTTTGCGTGAAGATTTTGGTATTTTTTTTTTAGATTTTATTTTGAAGCATGTTAGAATAGTACTTACGTAAATTATATTTATGGTCTTTAAAGTTTGACTTAAATTCGATTTGGTCAGGAAGGATTTCGATAGTGTCATAATATCTGTTTTGTGTTTTCATATATAAGAGACAATTAGCGCAGAACAAAACAATTCTAATACTCTTATTATATGTATACTCATTTAGCAAGTCCTGAAAAAATTGTTGGAGCCATGATGCAGATGCCACAAGAAATTGTTTAACAACTTAAAATATGGATTATATTATCAAAATAAATCGCATAAAAAGAGAAAATAAAGAGTTTCTATCAAGAATTTGATGACCACCCACTCGTGTCCCATGACCATTTAAAGGACACATATAAACTCTGGCTTATAGAAAAAGGAAAAGAAATTGATTGGAAAAGAAAAAGGACAAACATATCTACTTCCTTGTGAAAGCACAAATATTACACGGTTTCAGTAACGTGAAAAATTGTATTGATAAAAGATATTTTGGCTCCATTTAATTGGATACAATACTTTTTTAATATGCCAAATAACAAAGCTACAAGTGACCAAGGCACAATACTATTGGACATCTGATTAAAGGATATCACACACATATTCCTTCATCTATAACTAGACAATTACTAAAACACTTTCATGAAATTACATTGTCCACTATGCATGGACCCATGCATGCAAACTTTTCTTCAAAACTTATCTACAACATTTTCCCCCCAATAATGGTATTCGGGCCAGTTTTAGCGTACATCGACTATTCTACCTAATACTTGCAACTTCCCTCACCAATCAGAAGTAGATCCAGAATTTTGAGTCTATTAATTCTAGATTCTTAAAAAAAGAAGAAGGCAATTTTACTGATTTCTGAATAAAGTATTTATAGATATTAAGTGAACTTCTCAACACAAATACAATATTTTTCCAAAAGCTGGGTTCAGCCGAACCCGTAAATAGAACTCTAGGTCCGCCTCTATCACCAACACATGTACCAAGTAACTTTTGCCTATTAAGTTTAGAAAAATGGGAAGAACTCACCTAGTGTTTCATGTCTCTGTAGGGACTTGAACAGTACTGGTCCATAAAATTTGCATCCATTTCACTGATCACTAGATCACACGTAAACGTGTTGTTGAAAACTTATCTACAACATAGGATTCTCAACTCAAAAATCCACCCCCTCATCCCCAAAACCCTAATTTCCAAGCATTGACATGTTAAGACAATGTGATTTGTTTCCCAAAAGCAGTCGCCATTTCTTGGCTTCTTGGAGATGGAGTTTTGCTAATTCATTGGAAAATGATAAGAAGGCAGAGGGCGACAGAAGCCGCGAAAGGTGAATGATATGAATGACAGATAACCTAACATGACTACACTATTTTGATTCATCCCAATGCTATTGTCTTTTGGGCAATGAACATATGTAGAAAGTATAAAATATAAATATTCTTTTTACACTATCAGGTCACTTAACATATATTTCTAGTTAACCCTTCATAAAAGTGGAGTTTATACCTTCAAAATAAGATAATATGTAGTATAAGAATTTAAACTCAACGTTTATATTAGTCAAATGTCTATATAACACCATTTCTATAACAACATTTCACTATGATGAATAAGTATTTTAGGAACCATTTTTTATGTTGTGTTATATTATATACTCTCTCTGTCCCAACTTATTTAGCACTATTTTCTTTTTTAGTACGTCTAAAAAAAATGTCACCTTTCTATATTTAAACAATTTAACTTTATGAGATCATCATTTACAAGCACACAAACTCTAAGGGTTATTTTGGAACACAAATTTTAAAAGTCTTCCTTTTTTCTTAAACTCTGTGTCAAGTCAAATGGTGTCACATAAATTAGGACAGACGGAGTAGTATGTAATTTTCTATAACAACATTTCGCTACGACAACACAAAAAATGGGACAATTAACAACGTCGTTATAAAAAGATTTGATTGTACTCCCTCCATCCCATAATAAGTGTCACCTTAGCCAAAAAAAATTGTCCCATAATAAGTGTCACCTTAGGAAACCAAGACATAAATTGACTAGTTTTTCCAACTCTACCCTTAGACAAAAAGTGACAAGTTAAAGTAACATCTAAATGATGATTGAAAAGCCACATAGTAACTTGGTATTGTTGGATTCAAATGTCAAAAGGTTTACTACTTAGCTTGTGCATGCTCTAATCAAGAGGAAAAAGTAATTAATTTTTATTATGTAGGGGTAATTTAGTAAACTTCACATTGCATTGTAAGTTTCTTAATATGCGAGTTTTTGGCTAAGGTAACACTTATTATGGGACGTAGGAAGTATTATCTTTGGCGTCGACATATCCAACACGCGGGTTATGTACAGTATTACCTAATCATTAATGCATGCTGTGTTGCTAAAGTTGGATGACTTTGTTGGACTATCTTCTTGTTATTTTTCGCTTTTGTTTAGTAGCTAGCTAATACAATTGATTGGTATTCTCGCCCAGAATAATTAGATCTCGATGAGAATAAGCAAGTGTGACATATATAAATCAGAACAAATTTAATTTTATGGAACTGCATAAACAATTACGTACTTTTAATGTTCTAGTTTAATTCTATAATTAGACTTAGTCGAGAATGCAGTTGATTCGATTGAACAAGTTGATTTATAAGTAATGATTATCATGCTGTAAATCTATAGGCAAAACTTTTAGCATCTAAAAGTAGGATAAAAAAAAATAACAGAAAACATTGTGTAGGTGACTGCATATTAAGACTCCTTCGGTTTGACGTATTAAATAAAATAATATAATGGCGACGACTCCGTATAAATTGTGTTGTAAATTTGACGTGATTAACAATGCATATATTCCCATCTCCTTAGATTTGACGTATAAAATAAAATAATTAATCACAAATTATTAAAATTACGTAAACTACATAAATGTAATGAAAAAGTATAAAGCTGATGAAATATGCAAGATCATAATTTTTAGAATAGAGATGCTTCAACGTCTTGTTTGTTTGGGTGCATAACATGTGGTGTGCTCCAAATGCACAGTCTGCACCTAGCCATATGGCAAGCAGAGGCGGAGCCAGGATTCAAAGTTTGTGGGTTCGGGGTTCTAATTCTTTAAAGTTACCGGGTTCTTAATTAATAATTTATATATATTTGACAAAAATTTTAATACAAATATATGGTTCGGACAAAAGCTACTGGGTTCGGCCGAACCCACACTCGAAGGGCTGGCTCCGCCCCTGCCGGCAAGTGCCAGCCCCAATGGGTTGGAGGCACACGGACAATGGTCGCTAAAAATTCTTGGGTCTCAGCTTGGGTGGAGCGGTTGTCGTTGCATCTTGGTGATAGTAGCAAATATTCAAATAAGAACTTTGAAGGTCGAAGAGTGAAAATGTTACATGTGAACAATAGCTTGTACATGGATTAGTCGATCCTAAGAATCCGTGAACGCGCGTTTCACGCCTCGACAAAAAAAAAAAGGATAATTTGCGGAGGTTGGAAGTTGCAATTCGCCGAGGTTTTAGCCTTCTCTAGCAACTAGTGGAGGCTAATACCTCCGCGAATTGCAACTTCCAACCTCCGCAAATTACTCATTTCTTTTTTTAGTGCGCGTACTTCATGAGTTAATCGGGTTAAGTCCTAAAGGGGGACGTGGGTGTGTTGGTTGATGACAATGTTAAGGAGTCCAGAGACCTCAATGGGGGCCTCGGGGAGAGTTAATTTTTTTATTTAACAACTTGCCCGCCCTAGAAATGAGACAACCGGAGATAGGGTCCATTGGCTGGGAAAGCACGTACGCCCTAAAATAATGAAAACTACATCGAAATTGTGTAGTAAATTTAACGTATAATAAGAATACATTTATTCTTAACATGCACTACGTCCACTGCAGTTGGACCCCTTAATAGAACATTCCGCCTTTTGATATTTAATAGAGTACTGAGTATTATATTTGTCTGACACTTCTATTTATGATCTATGCGTAGATTATGTCTTTTTATATACATAAAGATATATAAAGTGTTAGCCTCCCTATACTGAAATAGATAGAATTAAAATTGTGATTGCATTTTTTTTTTTTAAATAGCAAATCTTTTATCTATAACAACATGTTGTGCTATGTATAAATAAAATTTCTTTGACAAGTTTGAGAGGTTGCCACTGTATTAAGCCTATTGTTTATGCTAGGAAAGATTTAGCTTGTGTATGATTCAACTAATATACACTGATCACGTGCATATATTTTTTATACAATCAAAATATCTCTTAACTTGTTAAAATAGGTTCATTAGCTTATATTTCTCATGTTATCAAATTAATTAGAAATATTATAGATAATCAATTGTTGTTATAAGTTATCTTAACCCTGCTAATGTAAACATAGTACGTTATTGTTAATGCACAGGACTGACAGGAGTTAGACTCTAAAAAACGAGGAAAAGTAACGTATATGGTCCAATGGGCATAAACATGTGAATCGGTTTTGGTCTAAAGAAGTGAATTGTGAGACAAATTGAAGAACTCCAAATAAGTATGTAAAAAGAAAAGGTCAGTAGTCATGATTTTACTGGTATTCATGCTTGTCTTTGAAAAGTTGTTTTTTTATTACCATTAGACTTATCACTTATGGACATAAACATGTGATGTAATAGGGTTACAATACCAGTATAACTGTTAATAGATCAGTAAAAGTCTTAATAGCGAGTGCTTGTTGTGAATTATATTGACCGTTTCTGTAGACTATATTTTTAAGTTTTAATCATATGGTGTCCGGAATCTGAATATGCAGCTATATATCTAGGTTTTTTCCGCGTAGGTCCATTCCGTACATTTTAGAATGAAGTGGATTCCGTACATTTTAGAATGAAGTGGTTTCTACCAAAAAATTTTCCATTTTGAAGGTTCGAACTCTAGACTTCTAAATAAAGGTTCATCCCATCATATTTGCTTTGTCAACTACTAATAATATGGGGCAAATGCACAAGTAATAGACTTGAGGACCACTATTTAAGCTATAGCCAAAGTTCATAATTTTTTTTATAAATTTAGCTACTTTAGAATCAGTTCAAGATCTTTGAAATTAAAGTTGAAAAATTCAGCGTCTAAAGTTTAGCTTGATAATCCCAAACTTCAGATATTTTTGTCTGAAGTTTGGCTTGGCAGTTCCAAACCTCAGACAAAAATGTTTGAAGTTTGGCTTGACATGTATGTCCAAATTTTGATTATTTATTCATTTCTTTTCACCTCATAGTACCTCAACTTAATTTTTTTTTGTTTAAAATTAGTTCAAATTAAATAAAAAATTACGGGAATTCACATTACAATAATTGAAGCACTGATAGCGAAAAGAATACAACATATGTTGTACCCCATATATGGCAATCAGTGGCATGAAATCTCTGTTAATCAACATTAGCAAAGGAACGAAAGAGGTAAATTTTTATCTCAAATTTGTCAATTCAATTATTAGTTAAATAGCTTGAAAAAAATTAAATATGATTTAAATAGCATGATGAAGACTGGTTAGCAAGTGCAAATCGTTCCATTTAAAGAAGAGAATTAAACAGATGTTTAGCAATGATATTCTAATCATTTCATTCATTAGGGGGAAATGAAATGAAAAGCAATTGACATGTAAGTGCTTTGAAATTAGAGTTCTTCAATAATTTTGGTGAGTACAATTATTTACAAGTTACAGATAAATCCATTGAATAAGACCCAAAGAAAACGAAAAGCAACAACAACTGACACGTTTTATATTTTGTTTCGGAATCGTGATTGAGCCACCTATTTCTCTATAGTTTTGCATCAGTCAAAATATCTACAACAGTTTTTGTTTGCAAATTTAATACTAGTTGATCTTATATACTATATTAACCTATGAATTAGAATAAGTTTACGTTTATGGACCACTGCAGAAATATATAATATAATTAATATAGTTGTCGGCTTGACGCTGCAATTTTCGACAATTTTAATAAACAAGATCATATTTTTGTATTTTATTTTTATTTTTCTTCTTTTCTTTAAGGACACATCAATTATAAGCTTATTTAAATGATCGACATTTTTTAAATAAAAAAAACAGATTATGCAGCGAAGCAACAGAGTCCAAACATGATAAATAAAAATAATGGCTAAAATCTGAGTGATTAAGATTAAAGATTGTTTTAAGTACGAATAAATGAGGCTTAAGTTCCACCAAATCATTTTTTTTTCTTTTTGTTTCTTCACAAAGGTTTAATAACGTGGGCAATTAAAGTCATCTCTCCATCCTAAAACTCATGAGACAATCAATTTAGGCTTGATGGATTCAATTTTTATGATCCCATCGATGACTCATATAAATTAAAATTTAATGCCTATCATATATTTTGGATCTTTTGTTTGCATAAATTGTTGTTGACTGTCTTCCTTCTCATTATCTCAGTCTAATTTCTCTCTTTTTTTAAAAAAAAAAAAGAAAAAAAAAGAGAGAAATAAATAGTGTTTATTTTCTGTTAAAATGTCCAAGAGAGAAAATGCTCAAAAGATATGTTTATTTCGATCTAATCATTTAATTAAAATGATGGCACTAATTTTTAGTTCGTCTTAGTTATAGTACTCCATCCATCCCATAATAAGTGTTACTTTAAAAACACGCATATTAAGAAATCAATAATGCAATGTGAAGTTTACTAAATTATCATTTAATAAAAATAAATTATACAATGCAACAATACCAAATTATATGTAGGCTTTATCACTAAGTTTTCGTTCCTAAAGAATAATAATACAAGAAAAATAGCGACAAAGAATAATATTTGATTTCAAAATTTGTCGGGGGTTACAATCTTTATGAAATCTCAAATAAAAAGATTATCCTAGATCAATCAAGGACTTTGCTTCTCCTTGAATGGACGGATTACAAATTTTACAGCCTAACTTTGATACAAACATAAAGGTGTGGAACTTAGGCGAGCTTCTTAGTATGCGGAAGACTTGCGGACCACCTTTGGGGATGAGAGCATCTTTATGTATTTTTCTTCATTACTATTTATAATTGTATAAGGTATGTATATGATTGGTTGAACCATCATTTGAATCGTAGCAAACTTGATTGGTTCTTATATTATGCACGTGGTACGATTTTATTGGTCCTTGACTTGACTTGACTTGACTTACTAATAGAGTGGACTCATTGTTTGAAGACCAACTCGATGGACTCCAATAAAATTGGACTTTTTAATAATCAAAAAACACATACATACCTTTTATACATATATTACAAAACATAAGGATCATACAAAACATATAATAAAATTACAAAGTATAAGCAATGGGATACCCGCGATTTTGGCTTTTTTTAAGGAGGAAAATCGATTTTAAATGTTAGGATAGTTCATTCAACTTCTTCTTCTTTTTAAAAATATTTCTCTCTCTCTCTCCCTACATGATATGTTTTTTAAACCTAAAATTCATCTTCTCTGAATAAATTTTCAAACCGATATTACAAAGTATTTTTATTACTAACTTGTGCATTAATTGTATATAAAAATTGATTTGCATCGTTTTGAAATATATATATATATATATATATATATATATATATATATATATATATATATATATGATCATTGTGTGTTTTGAAAATCCGTGTAAATTATATAAAATGTAGTTTTAAAAAATGTTGAAAATAAATATGAATAAGTCTGCTATATGTCATTTTTTTAGATATAAGCACAATGTGTGAAATGCGAACAAATTCGATATCAATTAGTCTTAAAAATGTTGAAAACTGATATGTGTAGAGAAATGTGGATTGAATTTGGTTTGTATCAATTAGAAAAACTTATTATACATATAAACTTTCTCATAATCTATGCATACTTTGATCAAATTTTATACAATTTATATGTACTTTATCATAATCACAATATACATACAACTTTTATACATATTTCATACATAGAAATTATAACGAATTTATACATTTATACATATTGCATACAAAAATTAATATATATTTATTTTCTGGTTTATAAACTTCGTATGGAATCTGATTTGTATCAATTACAAATTTATTATACATATTTTTCTCAAAAATTATACATACTTTGGTTAAATTTTATACAATTTATATATACCTTTTAATAATCAAAATACACATACAATTTTTATACATATTTCATATATAAAAATTATAAGAATCTATACAGTTATACATATTGCATACGAAAATTATACATATGTTTTTTGGTGTATGAACTTTGTACATTGATTATAATCGACTTTTTGAGTAAAAATTGGAGAAAAATAGGTAACAATATCTCTTAATTTTGAATGAGAAAGAAAAGTGGATGAAATAAGGAAGCAAAAGTTGGAGAAAATCAGAGAACTATATCTCTAAATTTTGAATGGAGAGAGAAAAGTGGATAAAATAAGTAAAACGATTTCCTTACCTTATTTAATGTGTTTTATTTGCTTCTTTTTAATTTACCTAATTCGTATAAATTTTGTAACAAGTCTATTGATATATTTTGTAAACTAAAAGATATCGTCATGTTCTGTAAATATACCCTCTTATCATGTACATATATGTTTTTTGCCCAATAATTTAACCCTCATTCGGACTTGATATTTCTTGTACATGGCAATGTATCCAAATTAAATATGGATTAACTCCACAAAATTCGTATGCCTACAGTGGCTTTTCCAATCATTTAGATGTTATTTTAACTTGTCATTAAATTAGCTAATTTATGTCTTGATTTCCTAATGTGACACTTATTATGAGATAATTTTTTTTTACTAAAGTGACACTTATTATGAAACGGAGAGAGTATATTTTTATTACGAAGTACAGTAGTAAATTCGTATTCTTGGATCTGCGAAAGTGGTACTCTTTTGCTTTTACTAGTGATCGTCATGTGTTCTGCACTTTTATGAATGATTGATCAAAAAGGAAATAATTACGTGGATTAATGGAAGAGCGCATTTTGTAGAGCAAAAAGAAGGAATATAGGCGTAAAGGTTCAACAACCACATTGTAGTACTAACGTGTACTTGCTTCTTTTTCCTGCATTTGTGATTTGACCTATCAACATGAGAGAAGTAAGGTACATATGAAAAATATTAAGTAATCTTCCATCTATTCTAATTTATGTTGCATTATTTGATTGAACATGAATTTTAATTAAAAAAATTAAAATTTGTGATCTATAATAAGTTACCCACATTTGTGTAGCTCTAAATGTTTCACTAACGATAAAATGAGAAGATTAAAGTTGAAATATTTAAATATAAGAAGCTAAGTATTCTTTTTGGGCAAAATATATATAATTACAGGGTCATTTAAGTTATTATAATCGATTACGTATGATTATTCCATGTTAGTATGTTACAATAAATATTAACATTAAATATAGTAGTTACAGTTATTTTAAAATAATTTAATTATTTAACTATTATTTATATAATAAATGTACTAAACTTAAACTCCAAAAACCTATGGAAAATCTGCATGTTGGGGTCCAAATCGGAAAAAAAAAAGGTGCACATTTTATTTAATTTCTTGTTGAGAGTTGAGAGAAATGAAGGGAGAGTACAGATATCAACATCAATGAGCTTTTTGAAAAGGGAATCTCAACCCATATGCGCTGCACCCAAATTCCACTCCCCAATTACCTCTCGAGTAAGACAAGGCCCTGATTTCCCTCCCAAGCACCCCTCCACCCCCCCTCCCCCCAAAAAAAAATGGAAAAACTCAAGAATCTTTTAATCTTGTTTTTCTTTTTAAGAATCAGGTTATTAATCCTTTGATTTTCGTATATAGGCAATGTAACATTAAAAAACGTACAGACCCATTTTCATATTTACTAAAGCTTTGTAATTTGTATTGGATATATTCAATGTGTATGGTCCTGATTGTAAGAGACGTGAATTCGCTAGTCCAATAGATTTCTTTGAGTGCCCGAATTTATTTATGGCATGAAATAACTCGCCGTGTGTGTCAAGCTTATCGACACGATTGAGAAAACTCTACTTGAGCCCATTCAATTCACTAATGTACTAAATCCCTATATTGAACTTGTTAAATCATTGAACACAAAATGCGCATCCAGATGTGAATATCGATATTCCTAGTCAGCCTTGTTGGATGGTAAGACAGATTATTGCCTCCAGAAGACTATTTGATCAATTCCAAACTCATATTCAACCTAGCAAAACAAAGCTTCATCAGGACTGTTTATTTGCAACTGTTGGGTGATATGGATAGTATCAACTGGGAGTGCATGGTCTTTCAAAATGATGCAAGGCCAAGGTCTGTGTTCACAATGTGGTTATATCTGCATGGAAGGGTGTTAACAGCTGACAGACTCACTAAATGAGGAATAAGTGTGGAACCAGTTTGTGTGCTATGCCAGACTTGTGATGAAGTCATGGTCCATCTCTTTGTCACATCATACATGCCCCTTTGCACAACAACTATGGTACAGGTTGCTGACTTGGGTACATAGAGTATACTCCCCAGCACAGACATGTAATCGTCATCTAGCATGAGTGCTTGAATGTGGCAAAGCAAAATCTCAAGGTGCCAGAATTTTCAGAATGTTATATGCTGAAGTAATTCACTCCATATCGATTGAGAGAAACCTGAGGATCTTTGAAAAGAGAAGCAAAGACGTGGAAAGTATATCAAGAGAGACAGCCTATGTGCGCAATGTGCGAGCCGGACCAAGCATCACCACACTGCTACAAAGCTACAAGTTTTAAACTTATTTGTAGTGTTGCTATTCATGTAACTTGGCTAGAGTTTATTTGAAGTGATTTCTGGTTTTGATAGTTAGCTGTGATGGCTAGACTATGCAGCTGTACAGTTTTCCACTGGTGATTAATAAAATTGTTAGTTACCAAAAAAATGAGTATAGATTGGTACAACAATTGACGAACTTAATTATTTGAGCCATATCAAATGGAAGTACGACTAGATCTGATTGTCTATACTCCTATTTCAAGATGCAACATGAAGCAACTACACATGCTCTTTTATTTGTCTCGCCAGTGTTGAATAATTGTAAATCTAAAAACCTAGAGGCCTTTTGCTACGTGCTTCATCAAATTTAGCCTATAACTGTTGTTTCACGGGACCTATCAAGCACATAAGTTAGAAGGCCTAATAAGCATATATCACACTTAAAATTGGGATATTGATTTTGCCTATTTTTTCTTAATTTAATCATAAGGTACTCGTAACCTATTGATCCGACTAATTTATAAATATCTTGACCATAGGAAGCAAAGTCTCTCTACCAAGAAATGTTTATTATTTATTGGACTTCACCATCAGACTCATTACAATTAAATCATGAGTAAAATACATTGATAACATAAACACATCAATCTTTCAGTCTGCAAGATTATTTGATTTGGTTTTTGAAAAATGAAATAGAATGATCTTGTGAGACGGTGAAAAGATTACAACAATAACAACTCACATATTGTAACCAAGACTTTCATCATATTACTAGGTAAAACGACAGTGAAAATTTAACTCCTATATACTGCATGCAAGACTCTCATCATATTATTGAGGGAAATATGACAGCGAGAATTGAACGCATACATAATATGTGCAGGAAAAAGGATAATGAGAATTGCACTCAATTGAAAAATTTTCATTACATACTAATAAATGATAAGTCTTTGTAATACCAATTGTAACATGCCAAAGTTAAAGATAAAAAGGTTGCTATATTTTCCCCTCAAAGCTTATACGAGTATAATTTTAAAGGGAAGGGTCACAAAAAGGGAAAAAGGATTGATGTTGCATTTCTTATAAACTCTTGAAAAATAAAGAGAATTATTGAAAAGGTAGAAAAATATGAAAGCCTCATTATTTAAATGCAAATGTCATTTATGTTCGTTTAATCTTTTCTTTACGATTCCTATTGAAAATTTTAATGAACCAATAAAACTTTGGCTCTAATGGAGGGTAGAGGGTTGTTTCAATTCTGCTTTAGGTGGAATATATCAATATTCATTACTCTTCTTTCCAAATGTGGCTAACTACATATTTACTATTCCTTTGTTCCAGTTTTGTGTGACCACTTTTTTTCTTAATTTGTAAAAAGAATTTTTTTAAATTTAGAAACAATTTTATTTAAACTTCCCATTTTACTCGTAATGAGAATCACAGCTACACAAATGTTATAGAATATTTAAAAATCATAGTTTTAAAAGTACGTTGCTATAATAAAAATATGTGATATATATTACATGCATATGACCACATATTTCAAAAGACTTCTCAAACTTTGACACATAAATTGAAAAAAAAAGGCACACTCGTAAAACTATCACCTTAAATAATCTCATTTCCAAAAATCAAAACACCTCTGATGAAACCTTCCTTCTTTGATACATGTGATATAATCCAGTTTACTTATTTCAAGATCAAATTAGCATAGATGAGTTATCTTGTCAAAGTCATTATGGTCTCAAATAGGTTTCCAAAAATCACACAAGACCTAGTAGTTTAGAACTTGATTTGAACATAATGAAATAATAATTTTTTCGTATAGCTCCCGAGGAGTTTTGGTGAAATTTATAATGTTTAATACTATGTTAGAGTATTAATTTGATATGGTTTAAAGAAGGTAGGTGAAATTTATAATGTTTAAGTTTTTTCTAGTAATACTACGTTAGAGTATTAATTTGATATGGTTTAAAGAAGGTATTTACTATTGTTTGAATTATTATTTAAGGTGAACAGAAACCATCCTTAGAAGTTAGAATATTCTACTATAATTAAGTTAAAGAGCAGTAATAATAGTTTTAACAACCTAGAATTCTACATGCGGATTATAGTATTGGATTTGTTGTTGTTGTTGTTATTGTAATAATTTTAACACATCTTTACTCACGTCTGAAAACATTCAAAAGGTATACAAACAGATCTCCTCTGATCCCATCTGTAGACGTGTTTCCACGATTAATTAGTGGTGCGATTAGTATTTATTTACCTACTATGGTTAGTAATTGAGACCACTAATCCATTGAGGAGTGTCATATCTATGAAGAGAAAAAGGAAACTCTTGAATTGGAGAAAGTTGTGGGAGATTATTGTGGAAGAAGTACTCAATTTTTACATTTGTATCCAAACTTGGCATTGTCCCAAACCTTGAGAAACTTACACATCCTCAAATAAACCATCCTATCTATCACCCTATTTATTACTAACAAATAACCATAAGATTTACATATACAGAAATAACTATCCTTCAACGTGTAGTGACTGGGGTCTGGGGGAGAGATCATTTCCAGTGTTAGACGAGTGGCAAGTGAAATTGAGTATGATTTAACTGACGAGATATAAGTACAATATATAAAAACTAACGAAAATGTCACATACTTTGGATGAAATAGAATATGACATGAAACAACCTCTACTCTCACCAGACCACACTTTATGAAATTTCACCGGATATGTCGTTGTTGTTCGGTAGATTTTTTTTTTTTTTGAAAAGTACATAAAAAAAAATCACTATGAATTGAAATTTAAATTTACATCCAACCGTACGAGACCAATTGGGTTAAAAACTTGTGGTTATACTACCACCACTTCACTAGAAATGACCAATCAATATAAAAGTTTAAGTAGATAATATTTAATATTATTGCAAGTAAGTTAAATTAATTCCATCTTCATTATTAATCAGTTCAGTTACTATATATAAAACACTACTAGTTATGTGAGGCGTCTTAGCGGGCTGGCTGAATATAAACGAGATATTTTAACTAAAGAAATATAATTTGTGTTAGTACAAGTGTACAACAACAACAACAACAACAATATTTTTTTAGTTATATAAAAGCAAAATTTTCATTCCACTCCTTTAATATTTTAACTTCCATTTTGATGAAATTATTTAATTCAAATCAAATAATTTGACATTATAACTTATGTATATAATTTTGTTATTTAGTTAAATAAATAATACATACATAGTTAATGAACTTTTAAGACAAATACATAATTTAATTTGGGTTAAGGGATTAGGGGTTCGAACATGGATATGAAAAAAAATCTTTGGTTATACGCGATGCCGAATTACTGGATTAATTGGGCTCGAATGCGGATATCGTGCACCAATCGAGAAAATTAAAAAACGTGAAAAATGAGGTAGGAGGTTCGATAGGCTTTTCAAAAAGTGAGCTTTAAAAACAAAAACAAAAACAAAAAAATTGACATAAATAAATAAGATTAGGACCTAAAAGTAATTAATTAAAAAATTTTAAAAAAAATTTGAAAATTATTCCTAAAAATTAATTCCATCTTGAAAAGTAGACTTTAAAAAAAAAAAACAAAAAAATTGACTTAAATAAATAAAATTCATAAAAGTAATTAATGAAAAAGTTTTTAAAAATTTGGAAAATTATATAAAAGTCCTCACACTATATATAATAGTAATAGTAATATTGACTATACTCCTAGTCTTTCCATTTAAATAGTAGTTAGAGAAAATGACCACTAAAAAAAATCTAATTAAAAACAAGGAAAACAAGAAGGATAATTAGAGGAAAAAAAAAAAAACAAAATGGATGACGTGTCAACATACACAAGACTCGCGGTTTTTCAACCAAATAATATCCCCTAAAAAATTAAATAAAACATATAAAAACAAAAAATAAAAAACAAAGATATTTATTTAATACTAATTAATACTCCAACATTTACGAAAAAAAAAGAAAAAAAAAAAGCTTATTACTGTTTTCTCTCTCTCATTTCCATCTTAATAAATTCATAGCTTCTCTTCCCCAAAATTTCTCTCTCTACGTTTCCAATTTATTTTTCCTTTTTGTGTCTCTCTTTCTAAATTGAGATATTCATATATGATAATAACAATTTACAGGTTAGGGTTTTGATTCAAAGGAACCACGATTCAAAGGTAACTTTTTTTTTTTGATTTTTTTTTTTTGTGCTTAATTTTTCAATTTGATGACCTAAATATCCACAATTGTATTGTCATTACCGCACTATGTATTTGTGCCTTTTTTTGTTGGTGAATTTTGTTAGATCTTAATGCATATTTTTTTATTATGATCTTAATGCGTATTTTTGTTTATTTTTGGTTATAAGTTTGTATATTTGATATTTATGTGATACAGTTCGGATTTCGAGAGTGAAACTTTTAAATTTTGACGGTGAATTCAGACATAGAAGCTTTTTGAGTTTTTTTTGGAATAAAATTTATATATCTACGTAAAAAAGTACGATAAATCACAATAATTGACAATTTGAAATATTTAAAAGCATATAAAGAAATTTCGGTCAAAAAAAGACTTGATTAACTCTCGAAATTCCAACCGTGCCACATAAATTGGGACGGAGGTAGTATTTTTTTTATAATGATTTTTTTTTTGGTTTTTTCTGAATTTTGTGGTTCTGATATGTGTAATTTGATCAGGTTGTGATATGTATCGAATCACTAATTTGGTAGTATTGAAAAAGCACTGTAATTTATTGAATTTGATGAGATTTGTGATGGAATTAGGTTTAGGGTTAGTTATGGAGGTGAAGTTGTGGGAGATAATGGTGTGATGTTATTATGCATTTAGGCAGTTTGGTTATAAAATATTGGATTATTTTCTGTGGTGAAATGTGTTTAGGGTGTTAGGGTTGGGATAAAGTGGGATTTTGAAGATGGAAGATATTCAGCAGCAAGTGCAG
Organism: Lycium ferocissimum; assembly: GCF_029784015.1. NCBI lineage: Eukaryota > Viridiplantae > Streptophyta > Magnoliopsida > Solanales > Solanaceae > Lycium > Lycium ferocissimum. Next base: position 7,033,714 of record NC_081347.1, read on the forward strand.
CAGAAGCCGGAAAGCACGGGCGACGATGTGCGTTCCGAGTTCGAGAGGGGACTTGAGGAGTTGATGTGTGGCCACTTGGACGAGTGTATGTCGTATGCTTCGTGTAGTTCGGTGCGTAATACTGAGGATGAGGATGAAGAGAGTGAGCAGCTTGTAAGGAGGAGGAGGAGGTCCGACCTTGAAGGCGATGACCTGGCGGAGTCTTCTGCTGCCAGGAGACGCCACTCGAGGATATTGAGCAGGTGGGCAGCAAGACAGGCTCAAGAGATGATTACTACCATTGAGAGGAGGAACCGTGAGTCTGAGTTGATGGCACTTGCCGGTTTGCACACTGTTTCGATGCTTGATTCCTCGTTCTTGAGGGAATCAACATCACCTACCTCAAGGCATCAGGGTGATTCTGAAAGGATAAGCACGAGGGCTTCTACTATTTTGCAGATGTGGCGAGAATTGGAGGATGAACATGTGTTGAATCGTGCCCGACAGAGGGTGAGGGAAAGGTTGACACAACGGAGAAGCATGGATTCTAATACCAATGCTTCTAGTGTGAATATGTCGGAAACCCGGGAAACTGTTAACCAAGGTAGCTTAGTGGATGCTAGTGAGAGTGAGAATGAGTATGGTACTTGGTCTCATGATCCGATTGGACCGCAGAATGATCATAGAGACCGTGACAACTCCAGCCGTGAAAATTCTCCTGATCTAGGGGAAGTTGAGAGGGAGAGGGTGAGGCATATTGTTCGTGGATGGATGGAGACTGGGATCAGTGACCATTCATCTAATGTCTCTCAGTCTCAGAGAAATGGTGGTCCCAGAGGGGAATGGCTGGGGGAGACAGAACGTGAAAGGGTGAGAATTGTGCGGGAATGGGTTCAGATGACTAGTCAACAGAGAGGAGCACGTGGTAGCCAGAGGGAAGAACAGTCCACTGGGCTTAGTTCTCAAGGAGATCGTGTTCGTGAAGGGTCTATTGCTGGCCATGAAGAAGCCCAACCAGAGCACATTCGTAGGGATATGTTGAGGCTGCGTGGGAGGCAGGCGCTAATTGATTTGCTTGTGAGGATTGAAAGGGAAAGACAGAGGGAACTTCAGGGTCTGCTAGAGCATCGTGCAGTATCTGATTTTGCCCATCGCAATCGGATTCAGGTTGGTTGCTGAATTTATGCCTTTTATTCTTAAGCCAGATTTTTCATTGCGATTCAGGCTGGTTGCTGAATATATGCCTTTTATTCTTAAGCCAGACTTTTCTTTGTTCTCTATTTTTTGTGTTGCGTTCTCAAGAAATTATGACGAAATGCTCCATGTGCGCTTCGTGAGGTCGTGCTTTGGCTCTAAGTTTTACCCTTTGCGTTTTATATCCTTCTACAGTCGCTACTCAGAGGAAGGTTCTTGCATGAAAGGCCTGCTGAGGAAGAGAGACCACCTTCAATAGCAGCAAGTGAACTAGTTCAGCTAAGACAACGTAACACTGTCTCGGGTCTGAGGTATGTGACATAATGTCTTGCTGCCTAGTTTGCTTTTTATATTTAGATCTTTTTTTCTTCTTGAAACATGCTCTGCTAGTTAATTGGACTTCATGTGCATGCCTTCTTGGTGTGAATAATACTGTAGTAGGTGTGTTTTATGCTGTTGTGCAGTTGGTTGGCTGCCATGGCAAAAAAAAAAAAAAAAAAAAAATGGGAGTTAAAGATCAGTCTTTTCCTTGGCTACTACAGCGTATCTCTTGTAGCTCAAATTGTAAACAACTACACATATATCTCTTAGTTGTGACAAAGTCTTCTCCTAAATATCTGTCTCTTATTTGTGAAAGAAATCTCATAAGCTCCTCTCTCTCTAAGCTGTGAGAAAATCTTCTGATTTACTAAAATCTCCCCTTACCATGAAGAGTTAGTCGTAGAAATGATGTGGAAATTTTGATACTTCAGGCTAAGGGTGTGTTCGGTATGGATGAAAACATTTTCCAGAAAAAGTTTTTCAATTTTCTCATGTTCGCTTGGTCAAAAATTTTGGAAAATATTTTCTCTAGGAAAGCAAGTTCCTTAAAAATGAGGAAAATGACTTCCCTAGTGGAAGTAGGGAAAACAAGTTCCACAAGTAGCATTCCACATTGATTATGTCCTCCCCACCCTCCAACACATATCATCTCCACCACCCCACACCCTACCCCACCCCTACCCCACCTCCATTATATTACTCTAGATTATATACAAATGCTTTTTAGATAATATTTTTTGCTTACATACTGAACACAAGAAAATAAGTAAGAAACCCACTTATTTTCCTAGAAAACAGATTCCAAGAAAACAGTTTCTACGGAAAACATTTTCCTTCTTACCGAACACACCATTAGAGGAAATTAACCTCTCTGGAATAAGCATTTGAAGCATTCTAATTGTTCTGTTTCACTTACAAGCACCTGTTTCATGCTTAGTTACATCTTTGCATGAGATGTTTTCTGTGGCCATTGGTGATATTCAGTTCCTAGGCCTAATGAGGGACTCTTTCTTACTTCTTTCTCAACTCGTTTATGTAACAAATCTTGATATTCAGCTCTTTACTCAGTTGAAAAATGATAATATTTGTCAGTTTAATTTATGAGTTGGTGATCTTTTGTCTCAACCAGGGAAGGATTCGGCTCCAGATCAGAAAACATTGTACGTGGTCAAGTAAGCAGCAATTCTGAAAATTCATCTAATAGTAGGAACAGTGATTCTAGAAATAATCAGACTCATGCACATCCTTCACAGGAAGTCCAGAATGAAAATGGTGAACAAATGCAGTCCAGGGAGCTGGAGAGCAATGTTCATCAGTTGCCTGATCGCAGTGAGAATTCCGGTCAGAGTACGCATCAACAGCCGTCCCCTAACCAAGGAAGGGATCTAGTGGAAGCTGTTGTTGACGCTGAGGAAGGAACACACCGCAATTTAGCATCTAATGATTCTAATGGATGGACTAATGAGACTACAGAGAATGTAAGCAGGAATTGGCAAGAAAATCCGTCAACTGCTAGGTCCCTTGAAACAACAGGGTATGTGGGTAGAGCAGAACATCGTTTCCCAGAAAACCAGGAGGTTTGGCGTGAGGATGCCTCACGAGAAGCTGTGGAGACTTGGTCGGCGGGACCTTCCGATCCTCCTAGAATGCGGCGTCCTGTCCCATTAAGGAGAGTTAGTAGATTCCATCCACCTGAAGACGATAATGTGTATAGTATGGAACTCAGAGAGCTTCTTAGCAGGTGAGATTTAATTCTTGATTTTGTTTTCCCTCTCCATGCCTTCCTAGGCATGTTTTTGGTCTGTTGTTTATTGAAAGTCTGTCTGTTAGGAGGAGTGTTTCCAACCTTCTTCGAAGTGGTTTCCGTGAAAGTTTAGATCAATTAATTCAGTCATATGTGGAAAGGCAAGGCCAGTCTCCTATTGATTGGGATCTGCATCGGAACTTGCCCATTCCTGCTTCACCCGAAAGGCGTCAGGACCAGCAGAATGCTGAGCAAAATGATGATCAGCAGGATGGAGTTGGGCGGCCTTCACTTGTGCTACCCTCTCCTCCTGTGCCACCACCACAGCCACTTTGGCATCAGGATTTGCATCACACAAGTTGGCCACGTCACACCGTGCATCGTTCTGAACTGGTAAGTCAACTGCTTCATCCTGCTTATCAAAAAATTAAAAAGATAATATTTTGTTTCTTTCTGGGGCTTATATGTTTCCATATCAGTATCGACTCTGATATATGTAATAATATTGATCTTGATACCTAATGCGTGTAATTAGTAAAAAGACTTGGCGTCTAAGACATACGGAAATGAAAAACTACTCTGGGTATATTCTTTACTGACGGGTGATTGGTGCCAAGATCTTATATACAGTCTTTTCTGTTCTCTTCATTTACCAAATTTTCAGAAATCAGCAATCTGTACATACCAGTATTAAAAAGGATATCCTGTTTAAGTTTGTGTTTGTCGCCAATGAGAAAACAGATGATATTCTGATTAAGCCAGCAGATTGATAATTGTTATGAGAAAACAGATGATATTCTGATTAAGCCAGCAGATTGATAATTGTTTAGCAAAATCTTCCAAGATCTCTTGAACCATCTTTTCCAATTCTTTCGACCTTCCTAATTTTTCACAAATCTGGTAGTCTTTACCAGTATTAAAAAAGAGAATGCATCTTGGTTGGTGCTTGTTGTGAATAAGAACAGATTATTCTGTTTAAGCCAGGCAATTGGTAATTGTGTCGAATTATCAAGTTTTTGATTTTATTTTCCTAATTTTGCACAAGTCTGGTAGTCTTTAGTCTTTACCAGTATTAGAAAAGAGAATGCATCTTGGTTGGTGCTTCTTGTGAATAAGAACAGATTATATTCTGTTAAGCCAGGCAATTGGTAATTGTTTCAAATTATAAAGCTTTTGATGGCACAATCTACGTCTTTTATGTAAATACAAATGTCATAAGTTACTGTATTGTGAGCTTAATTCGTGCTGTTCTGGAGCAGGAGTGGGAAATGATTAATGAACTTAGAACAGACATGGCAAGACTGCAGCAAGGCATGAACCACATGCAAAGAATGTTAGAATCCTGCATGGATATGCAACTGGAGCTGCAACGCTCTGTCAGGCAGGAAGTTTCAGCTGCTTTGAATCGATCAGCTGGTGGACAAGGTCTGTTCGCCACCTGTAGTGCTATGAAATGTTAATGCCGCTCTTATGAATGTTGAACTTCTCTAAACCCCCTTTTGACTGTGCCTCACACTTTTATTTCTTCTACTTGGTTTTGGGAATGCAAACGTAAACCAGGTGGTGCGGAGACTTCAGTTGATGGTTCTAAGTGGGGCCACGTGAAAAAGGGTACTTGCTGTGTTTGTTATGATAGTCACATCGATTCCCTTTTGTACAGGTAAGAGTCATATTCTGCAATCTAATGAATCTTGACGAGATTTAACTAATATATACTGATAGTGTATAGAATTTTCCACCATTAGTGTATTTTAACCTGTTTTACCGGGTGACCTGCCTTTCCGTCCAGGCTACTTATGCCACCTTTTATGGATAGTGACCTGTTGTTATTGTAAATGCACAATATATAGAAATCAATCCTCCAGGCTACGAAATATTTTGTTCAAGGTCATGTCAATAGTTTAATTAATCGTTTGTTTCCTGTATTGGCAGATGTGGGCACATGTGCACGTGTTCAAATTGTGCAAATGAATTGGTGAGAGGCGGAGGAAAGTGTCCGTTGTGTCGTGCACCCATTGTTGAGGTGATCAGAGCATACTCAGTACTGTAAAAAAACAAATGGATAGGAGGGTAAGATAGAAGTTGGTAAGGTGTCAGAGGAGTTATATGCTCCCTCTACCAAGCTTCTCAGATTCTTATTATATATAGTGTTTTATTTACTTTTGCCTATGTTCGTCTGGTTATATATGGAATGCTACGCAATGTGTAATTGGAAAAACTAAAGGCACTTTTTTTTGCATCATTCATTCGTAAATAAAATGTTAATTCTTTTGCATTTTTTATTCTTTTTGTTTACCGTCGTTTTTAGAAGAAAGAAGAGTTCGTAATAGTCTCTATTATCATTTGAATTACCATTCGTGTCATTTACAAAATTTGATCAACGCAGAGTTAACATGTCAATTTTCTCGAAGAACTATGATATAACAGTAAACTCAATTTTCTTTTTGGGAAAATGAGACTGAATTTGTGCCTATAAGTTGTGTAATATTTGTACCAAGATGCGTGACACCAAAACCAAGACCCTTAGTCACTCCTAATTATCATCCAAGTGAATGCGTGAAATAAAGAAATTAAAGGCAATCAGTGCTTATTCATTAAAATAAAATAAATGAGAATACATAAGTAAATTGAAGACAAATAGCACATGCTAATTTAAGCAATAATGTGCTTGCTATATTATTCCATTACAAAATTTCGTTAAGCTAAATGAACCATGATTTTACTTGCATAATTAATCACGACAGTATTTTTGCCCAAACAAGAGTAGACCAAAAGTACAATTGCAGTAGCCACAAACGCGCAGTGAGAGAGAGAGATTTGTTGGGAAGTTTTGTGGATTAAATAGTGCAAATAATAACATAATAAAAATAGATGGAGAAAAAGAATAACGCAAGAATTTAACATGTTTGGCCAAGCCTAGTCCTCGGGCAGAAGCAAATAGAAATTTTCACTATAAATGAGACGAATTGTACAGTATAAAGAATCATCAATTAGCAATTGTAACCCCTTTATATAGATCTCAACGCAGTTTCTAGTTCTACGAGAAATGGTTTGTGAACCTACAAAATAGTACTCCCTCCGGACCAAGAAATGGTGTCCACTTGCCCCCTTTTTTTCAAAAAAAAAAAAAAAAAAAAAAAAAAAAAAAAAAAAAAGTGTGTGCACTTACCAAATCAAAAAACAATTAATCTTATTCTTTCAAAGTTACCCTTATTAAGTGTTAACTGATCAAGTCTCAATACTTATTTCATTAGGAGTAGTTAGTCAAATTACCTATTTTTGCCTAGAAGTTAGTATTTTATTAAGGGTTGTGCAAATGACTAAGGACACTCTTTTTTATCCGGAGGGAGTAATGATTAACCAAACATATTAGAAAATCTGGAATTTACAAAATTTGAGACATAGACAACGATATTGAATATAGAGGAGAGGGAGACAAAATAAGTTATATATATTGGCTTCCGTCCTTCCTGTGCCTAGGGTTGACTTTTACTACGAGTAATTAATTTTGTGTGTTGGATTAATTAGGATTTCCTTCTTTCCCTATTTCTCCACTACGCATAATTCAGTCACTAAAAGGTCGTTTGGCGGATGGTTTGAGGTGAGTTATATAGGTATTAAATGCTGCATAAGTGATATCATGTTAGTAGCTAGTTAGAAGATAAGTTATTCATGTATAAAATTAATATGGTGTTTGGTTTGCAATTTAGAAACCCGCATGACTAATATATGTATAAGATATAAGAGAATCTATGTATTATTTTATGCAGGATATAAAGTGAAATAATTAATACATGAATAACTAATCCTTGCAAAAAATAATACTACATAAATTTCCTCATAACTAATTCAAGCATTACCAATACCTCCACAACTCTAACCAGCTACCAAACCACCCCTAAATCCTAATATTAAGTAATTGACTTCTCAGCTCATATCAGTAATAAGGCCAGCTAGGAGCATTCCTAACTTGAATTCTCCCACATCGAAAGATTGAAGAGATTTACTAACTTAATATATTCACGCCAAGCTCTTAGTCGTTGTGTTCGTAGAAAGGAGAGATGGTTGGCATCTCCCCCGACAGGGACGGGAACAGCCTTCGGGCTTTACCTGTTACCACACATCCGGTTAAGGCTCTCCACTTCAGTGGATCTTACCCCAATTTTTTTCTCTTCCAAAGGATTGAATCCCCTAAAGTGCAAATAAGGTTAGATTAGTAACCCAACTCGTTCTTAAGCTGGTAAAATCTCCTACTACTATTAACTCAAGTCAAATGCAAAACGTAGTAGCACTTCTTAATGGGGTTCTTATAATGGTTAATTCTATTTAATATTAAGTTTTTGAAAGAAGAAAAAAGATTCATAGAAGGATACCTTTTTCCTTTATTTCTTTACTTCGGTAGAAAGTGCAGTCAAATATTTTGTTCAGTATACCTACATAAGACTTATGTTGCTTGGACCCTCAAAAACTGCTGCCGAGCAATTAGTAAAGTAGAATTGTGACCAAGATGATAAAAATCAGATTCAGAATAAAGAAAAAATTCGTTAGAAAGAATTATAAATGGGCTTGAATAGCATGAAATTTATTGCCTAATTTGCAAGATGCATCTGAATAATTACCTAAACTGATCATATATAAACAATAGAAATGAATTTCTGGTACTCTGCTAAAAGACAATCTCGACTCATTCACCAAAGAGATCATAAACTACCTATACAACTGCTGACCTTTTGGCGATTGTCACATTTTTAAATTATGTTATACTCGGGTTCGTTCAATGAAAATGACCCCAATACTTTTGCAACAATTTATTTCTACCATTCTTTGATTGAATCAGCTTTGTTAGAGAATTGTGTATGTGAGAAAAGAGTCACATATCAGCACCAGCTGACCAGAAAGAGGAAAGACTACGATATCCTCTAGATGTCTTCTGATCATGTATGGCTTTCAAAGTTATTACGAGTTGCTCGCGCTGATCCTCCACTTCTGCATATTTTAGGCTCATGTTCAGGTACCGATCACGAATTTCTTGTAGCTCAGCTTCAAGCTGAGATATTTTTTGCATATTCTCATCTCTTCCTTTGGATGACAAACTGAATATACAAAGACGTGGATTAAAATTATAATCATAAATTGATCCTACGTACTTTTAGTTGTCCTGAAGAAATGATAATGCAAATAATGCAGACAAGTATTCCCGAATATACATAATAAAACAAGCATATATACTCTTCTTATATCCCTAGAAAGATATTGTTAGAACTGTCAACTCGAGTGGTTAGCTAAACCAGTTTCCAGTTGATAATGTAGAGTAGTCAGCTATAATTGGTCAAGAATTTCCAAAAGAATAATCAGACCAGATGGATTTAACCAGTAGCGGAATAAAATCAGAAACTATTCTAACACATAAACATCAGGAGAAACATAAACAAAGCTCAGGACACAGAGCTTTTTTTTTTTTTTTTTTTTAGCTATATAGGCTCACCTAATTTGATGGGGTTCATGGATACAATTGCGCTCTAAAGTCTGAGCTACTGTATCCCCCGAAAATTTGATCACTGATACACTTTTGGCGACAGTCTCTTGAAGATCTATGTTGTAGTTGCTTTCTTTGTTGCCATCCTAAATAAATATGGGGGAATATAATGAGGTTAATAAAGAGAAGGAAATTATATCAATCATATCTTCCCAGAAAAGAAAAGGGCAGCCTGGTGCACAAAGCATCCCCCGTTAGCAGGGTTCGGGGGAAGGGCCGTACAGCAAGGGGTTTGATGTGGATTCTAGTAGCACGTACCTGGTGAGAGTTGCCTTGAACCTTCTGAAATTTCAAGTATTTCTCTGATTGAGGAGACTGCGTAATTATCTCACACCGATGCTTGCTGAAGTCCTCTTGCTCGGCCTGTTTTTTTCGAAAAACAAAACAAAAATCAGATTCATTTCCTACTGTATTATTGACTCAAAATTATATATAAGAGAAGTGGCTTGGTTAACCTCTGAAAGCTTCAACTTCTCTACAGTAGGAAAGGTTGATTCATCCTCTCTTTGGTAGTCTGATCGTTTTCGCTTCAGTTCTTCCTCGAAGGATTCAACTTGCTTCAAATAGTCCTCTTTCTCTAATTGAAGGGATTTTATTTTCGACAGAAGCTGGCTATTTTGTCTTCTAAGCTGGCAAAGCTCATTTTTCAGCTCGGAAACCTTGGCACACATTACTTCTTTTGCAGTTAAGTCTCCTTCCAGCCTCAGAACTTTCTCCTCTAGTGCAACTTTCTTGTATTTGCATTCTTCCGCTTCAGCCACTGCCTTGTGCATGCAAGAGATTTCCTTAAGCAATGACGCCTTCTCTTCCTTCAACTCTTCACAATCTTCATATTTCAACTGCAGTGTAACTTGTAATCTCTCACTTTCAAACTTCATCCAAGAGAGTGCTCTTTTAAGATCCAAAACTTCTTCCTGAAGTAATGGTAATGTATGCAGTTGAATCATTAGACTGGAATTCTCTTCCGTCATTTGCAGCATTTGACATTCAGAAGACAGTAGTTTTGACTCAAGCTCATTAATGGTGCATTTCACCTTTGCTTCATTCGATACAAGATGTTCCATTGTCCTCAGTAGCTTCTCACAATTAGCTGCCAAAGTTCCCTCCTTGGCTTTGGAAGTACCAAGATCACTCATAAGATCTGACATTTGCACCATGAGAGATTGTACCTGTTCTTGCAGCTTTTCAACTTCGACAGCGTTTTCCGGAGACATTTCATGCAGCGTGCACTCTTCTGCAAGAAGTTCCTCTCTATGCTCTTTAGTCTCTAGGTAGAGATCGTCAAGTTTGAACTTAAGGATCTTCTCTTTTGATTCAATTTCTTCCAGCACTGAAGAAAAGTTAGCTTCTAAAGACGCTATCCTTTTCAAACAAGTGGAGAAAGAATCCTGAGATTTCCTTAATTCTGCTTCCAAAACTTTATGGCTCAAATGTAATTTTAACTTTTGTTGCCTTAGTTCTGCATTCATGTTTTGAAGCAAACGACACTCTTCCATAAGACTTTCTGTTGTTGCTTGGAGCTTTGGATTTACTTTCTTCAGATACTCGCACTCTTCTTGAGCATCTAACCATCGCCTTTGCATCTCCAGCAACTTTTCTTTCATATCGAGCTTTTGCGACTCCTTTTCATGTTCTAATTCTCTGATATTATCCTGAAGGCTGGCAACACGATTACCGGAATGCTGCAGTTCCAAACGATTGAATTCCATTGCATCAGTCAAATGCCTCAGTTGAGCTTCCAACCCTGATACTCGTTCTGACAGATCTACATTTTCTTTTTCTAATTCAGACAAATTAAGTTCTAATTCATATTTATCACTCTCTAGCTCTAATGATTTCATTTCAAACGTCATCTTAGAGACACCTCCAGAAACACTCTGATCGAGTACCATCAAACCATTTGTGGAAGTTTCTAAAGATTTAGAGGTGGCACTAAGTTCTTGTTGCATGTTTTCCATTCTCTCCTCCATCTGACATTTACTCATTTGGAGATCAGAGATTTGAGTATTCAAATCAGTCTGGTGATGCCTTAGAGCTTCGATCTCTGCATCCTTTTTCAAATATTCTGTCTTCAGCTCCAGTATCTCTGAGTTCTTAGCTAAACTATCACTGCTTAGGTTTTGAACCTTGTCCTCTAGCACCTTATTTAAATCCTCAAGCTTTTGACAGCTAGAACAAGGAGTGTTTTCCTTTGGAAGGTTATCCTTTTCTCCATCTTGAACTTCACTTGTATCCATTACTGTTGTTTGGAGTTCATCCTCGATATGTTTACTACCATCAAGAAATAGAGTCAATCTGTACTTCAATAACTGGAATTTTTTCAACACCGCATTATCTTGCTCGTCCTTAATGGGATGACCTGTACATTCACAAAGATCTATGTCACATATAACATTTTAAAACTCAGTGTTGATAAGTGAAGATAGGAGATTTTGTCTCGTACCCTGTTGCACGAGAAACATTCTAGATACTTACATAATGTGTTGAGTAAGATATAGATATCTTCAATACGTCCTGACTCAGAACTCTGAAGCACTTTGGGTGCATTTTTATGAGTGAAACCACCTTGACAATGTTCTTCCTGCTGACATTCTGATGGCATTGCAGCAATCTCAGTTCTCTGATCTTGTTCTTGTACTTCAAGGCAACATGAGTTGATTTCAGCATTAAGCCTCAAAGCATTGTCCTTAGCTTGTGAGTGAAACTCCATTTGAGTTAAGTTCTCCTCCTCATTACAGGTTGTCTGCGTACTTTCAGTGGCAGCCGTCTCAGCAATTATTTTCTTCTTCCCCATATCATCATGAAATGGTGAAGAAAGGAGCTCACCCTTGCTTACTTCAAATTCAGAACGAGGTGATTGTTCACTTAGCTGACCCTCGACAGACGATGAACTTAAAATGGGACCGTTGATGGAGGAAGTTCCACTTGATTTCAGTTTGTGCAGAAGTTCCATATTTTCTTCCGTCAGCTCCTTGCAGTCTCTCTCAAGTTCCTGAAGTTTTTTCTTGAGAGTCTCATTTTCCTTGATCAGATCACAGTCAGCTGCAGCTTTGATCTCATTTGTCTTGGACACCTCTGAACTCAAAAGTCTGGATAACTCTGCCTTCAAATAAGCAATTTTCTCTTCTTGTTCTCTTGACTTATTTTTCCATTTTTCTTCACAATCTAAAACAGCCTGAGTTCTGTGACCTCGCTCGAGTTCAATCTCATGAGTTTTCTCCCTGATGATGTTCTCCAGATGGAGAGTGGTGCTTTCCAGATCTTTCTGTGATTCCTGCAATTGTTGAAGCTTCTCCTCTAGGTTCTGTTGGTTCTCTATATATGGAGAATTTGACTGTTCTTCTAGAAGGTTCTTAATCTCCAATTTCTGCTTTTCAACTGTTTCTTCCATCTCCTGCAGAATAGAGACTAGTTGAATATTTGATTCTTGAGTTTTACTTAGCTGGAAAGACATATTGTCATTTGATTCTTTTTGAATCCTTAGCTCCTCCTTTAAAATCTTCTCATCACTGTCCATATCTCTGACTTGGAGCAGTAAACTCTCAGTTGCTTTTTCCTTTTCCACTGATTCTTGTAAAAGGGCTTCAAGGTGTTTGATTTCTTGCATCAATCCATCACGTTCTGTACCCAATGAACAAAGCTCCATTTTAAGGTTTTCTATCTGCTGTCTCTGGTCAGCAAATTCCTTCCTTGACATTTCCAAGTCGATCTTTAAGCTTTGAGCATTTTGTTCCCACATCATGGCCTCTGCAATTAGTTCTTTACTGGTAGTATCTTTGGCTTGTAAGGAGTTTCTAGAGGACACAGCAAGTTTCACTGATGCGGTGTTATCATGTGAGAACTGTTTGAAATCATCTTTTTGATTTTGAGCAGTCTTTCCTGATCCCGAGATCGTTAAATTATAGGAAGAGTCCGAATCACAAAAAGAGTAAGAACCGCAGGATGCACTACTCCTGGAATCAATTGATTCTTGTCTGCCCAATGAATCCTCTGTCGAGGCAAAGCTATGATATGAACTCAGCCGTGGCAGACTTGTTTCCTGTTAGGAAATCATAATCTAGCTTAAATTCTAGAGGAAGCTAGAGATGATAAAGCAACCGAATAAATGTACCACTGATAATTGTAAAATAAGTTCTCCAAGAGTAGACATGTGTAAATAATAATGAGAAGTATACTTCAATTTCTGATATTTGAACCTATATATGCATCCGGTGAGTTCAATTATTCGAGTTGTTTGATCTATAGCTATGATTTTTTAGCTAATTGCCTTTCTTATATTGTCACTTAATTTTAAAATTTGCCGTCTGTTTATCTGTCTGTGTCCATGTTCAATGCTATGTCTAAGTTACTAAGGATGCGTTCAAGAATGAGATCCAGGCATATTGTATCCACTTTCTAGCTCTTTAAATGTAATAATTATGATGTACTTTGTGCCTGGATGGTTCTAGATTCATTAGCTAATGAAAGCATTATATCAAAACTAAGACTTGGCTAACACTGAATATGAAGACAGGCATATAAATCTATAATTCTATTGAAGGCCTAACTTTCTATTATTTGCATTTTAATTGTGAATAAAAGGTAGGAATGGCTATCCAAATATTAAGTACATTACTAGGTCTAATTGGGTGAATAATCAAATATCTGGATATTAGTTCAAAAAACAGATTTTCTCATATAATATCGTAATGCATATCGACAGATGCATAAATCTTTTTGATTAGATAGTTAGGATACCTCTGATTTGATCTCCATGTTATTGTATTCCGCATTTTCTTCTTCAGCATAGATGGGCAAGTCTTTGAATTCATTATCCCTATGAGTTCCAAACTGATTCTTTTAAGTACGGATAGAGAGAAAAAAAGAAGTAGAAATCTGGAAAACTTAGCTAGAAGTTGGTAGCTTCTAATGACAAACCTGATTGCTGTCAGACACTTGATCTCCAGCTGCAGAAACATAAGAAATTGAATCAGTGGTATAGTTAAGGCGAAAGCTGAAAGTATTATGTACTCACTGTACTTTAGTTAACATGTTCCTGAATGAAATATAGGCCAAGAATGCAAGGGAATTAACTGAAAATCTTCAACAAGGACCTCGAGCATTCAGGATCGGATCAGCATTAGGATGCTCCAAATTATGAGTAATTTATTGCAGTTGAGATGAAGAAGTTAAAGCTGGAAGAATATTTATTAAGTAAACTAAATTTGTCCAGTTCTATTGTTTTCTTTGTTCTTCACATAATTATTAAGTTAAGCAATTTGTACTTCTAATAACATATTCAACTTCACATTAAAAAGTATGTAAAGAATAGCATATGAACATGCAAAGTAGTATATGTGGCTCTCAAATTCTTATGAGCAAAGTAAAATGATAAAACAAGTATCCTTTCCGTATATAACTTGTAGAATTACACATATACACAGAGCTCCTGAGCTAAGTCGCAGATAAAAGGAGTGACGAATTCATTTGTGAATAAAATAAGGTTGTTTGTTCCAGGTAAAGCAACAGAAAAGAACAAAAAAAGAAGTTTCTTTGTAATCTCAGTGAAATACGATAGGGTGGGTCTACAAAGAGGAATGCCTGAACATGTTGAGTTGAAATGCAGGAAATAAATGGTAATCATAGGATACACTAGATAATGTTGTGCAATTTAAAGTGCAAATATCAAACTTGAAAGTCTCAGAAGAGGTCTCACTTGTAGAACTGTGCCATGGTTACATTTTCTCAAAGGTATGGAAATGGGAGTAAAAGCTTTTGCATCCCTGTAACGAGCAGGATTTACAGTAGCCTCTCCGAGGATGCTAGTTCTTGCAGATCCCTGCAACACAAAGCTGGTAATGTTATAAACATGAAAACTGAGAATCCAATGTAGCAAATTCAGTAACCTTACAGCTTGTTGAACTGATAATATCAATAGATAGAAATATAGGAAGGTGTCTGACCATTGTTACAATAAACTTAAAAGGGAATTGCTCTTGTTTGTTTGAGATATCATCTGGGGTAATCCACATGGACTGCGACCATGTCTCTGTCCATTTGCAATTACCATTTCGTACTGAGGCTTTCCCTGATTTGCTGACTGTTTTCCCTGTTTCCACAGAGATAAGAGAGACGGAAAGTTTGTCCCATCCTTTAGGTACCTGAGGGAAGCAAACCATAGAAAATCTGACACAACTGAAATTGGATGTGAAGCTTTCAGTCAAAATGAGGATAGTGAGGCCATTGAGCCATCAATTTTAGATGATTTATCCTTCAAATCTTTTATCAAGCAACAGAAATAAAATCGTTAAAACAAAACGTTCCACTGATAGAAGCAGTTAGAGAAAAAGATTTTGTAGCTTGCCATTATCTTAAGAGTATCTGCTCAGCCACAAATGCTGCAAGCAGGGTAATAGATTCACCATGTTAAACATTAACAATAAATAGGAACAATGATTGGATCTTTTGAAACATTTAGTGGGCCAAGAAGTGACAATCCAAAAGGAAAATAGGGTCTATAGCGGTTAACAAGCGAATATGTTAGACAAGACAGTTTAGCTCTCAGACTCATAAAGAGTTTGAACAAATCAATGAATATTTTGAAGGTTGAAGGAAACATTTTAAAACAATTGGACCTCATTAGAGAAGTGGCGCCAAGTTTCATGGAAAGAAGGCCTATAAAGTGGCAGGACATGTTTATGGGTACTAATTTGACCTAAAATATTTGAAAGTTGTCCTCTATGAGTTATTCATTTCCTACATTGTCCAATTTTATATCCCTGAAATCTTTATGCCTTGTTTAAATTTATTTCCTAGTATACTGTCCAAGCTATAATGATTTCTTTTTCTGTTTTTCACTTTCAAATTCAGGTACTAACCCTTCCATGTACCTCCGTATGTGCCATATATTTGTACCACTGTACATATCGTTTATACTACAACGTGCTTCTTAGTTCACACAATCAATTCCTGAGCATTTGACACTTCCATTTTTTGGCAAAAAGTATGTTTTTTGGTGTTCCTGTTAGTTCCTGCCAACTTTAGTTATCCTTTTCCCATGTAATTTAGGCGAAAAAATGCCTCAGAAGTTTGCATTGTTTACAAAGCAGCAATTGAATGCTTCATTATTTGTTTGACCAACTTTGACTGGTTTAGCCTGGCAGTATGCAGCTTATAATTTACTTATTGTTGTTTTGATTTTAGCTTTGTCATTTTCAGAAGATTGCTTAATATGTCACTCTAGTTCAACTATAGTCTTGCAGTGCTTTGATCATTCAACTGCATTAGCAGGCACGGATAACTATAAGTTGCACTCATCTCCTTATTTCCCATGGTAAATACCACAACATTCAGTGTCAGAGAAACAAAGTGCTCTTATACAATGGCCCCTCTAAAATTTTGAAAAGCCCCTTTTGTATTAAATGAAAATACACATGGTACTCCGACATCTTTTTGTCTGGTCAAGTGAAGTTTCTTCTGTTCTGGATACTCCCCACTTTCAAAATAATAAAAAGAAAGTATAATTGTTCTTGCTGCTTCACTGGTCTTATCTTGTGAAACATTTTTCTTACATATTGGAACAATGTGTGACAATTGAGTAGAGGTAGACTAATGGTATTATGCTTATATTATGCAATAGCACCTATACCACCAAAGTTGAACAGGCAAACAACAGTCCTATAACTTTTGGTGTCTCAATTTTACTATACTCCAAGGATGACACTAGAATGAGAAAAACTCTAAAGGGATACAGTCAATTTTACAACTCTAATTAGTTGAAGAGGAACCAAAAGTTGTGCAAGCCAATATTGGGCCTGCACATGTACATTTTAGTCATTTACCATTAGCAAAATGGACATTTATTGAAGGTTTCTTCTGCATTTTATATAGTGAACTTTGAACAATAAGTCTTGGTTCCACTTTTCAGTAAAAAAGATTCCAGTATATATTCCTGTTACTTGGAATAAATAAAATACTCTTATAATAATATATTGCAGAAGAAGATAAATTGCAGCCTATCCAACAGATATGTCCAAATAAGAACCACATGTTATAGAAAAGTAATGTAGAATAAACTGCACATGCACTTATGCTCTACTTTATCAACACACACTGCCAAAACTCCATTAAGCTGAAATGGTAACTTACACCCAGAATCAAACAAGAACTAAACAACCCAAATATATCACCCAACATTGATTTACTTGCTTCAATTTTTTTTTTTTTAAAAAATCACAAATTATTGTAGAAACTCTAAACTCTATCAGGCATGTAAATAGTAAACCAATTGAACAGCAAAAAATTAGCATTGAGAGCTAATTGCACAATATTCTATAATTCGTGCTTAAACTGTAAATTATACCTCAAGATACTCAAAATATACACATTCACACACACATTGATTTATTTGCTTCAAAACTCAAATTATTGCAGAATTTCCAAACTCTATCAGGCATGTAAACAGTATAAACTAATTAAACAGCACAATACAGTAGGAAAAAGAACTAGTTTCAAGAGCTAATTGCACATACACTACTAGAAACAGAGTCTTTTCCCACCGACAAATCAGTGAAAATTTTGTTGTTTAAACATGATTTTTCCACCGAACCGCCCACTGAAAAAGATAAGGAATAAGGGTTCTTTAATAAATCGCCGAAACTTTCTAATTTTTTCCACGTGAAAACACTACTATTTTTTGTTTTGTCGCTGATTTCAATTAAAATATCTGTGGGATTAGCCAGTGAACATTTTTCAGTGTGAAAATAGCGGTTTTTCTAGTAGAGGTAGTACAATTCATCATATTAAGCTGTAAATTATACCTTGTGATACTCAAAATACACACAAATATTAATACATATATAAAAGAAAAACAAATAGAGAGAGAGAGAGAACCTGACGAGCGTGAAGGTTGGAAAATGAGAACTCGAATGGTTGTCCTGATTTCTCAGAAAATGAAGAAGAAGACCTGTGCCTGTGCAATTTGAATATCTTATCTCTGATCATCATAATTATGCAATAATGCTGATACCTAGAGGTTGAATATACAAGATAGTAATATGTACATATATAATGTAGCAAAGATAAATGAGAGAGTGGAGTGGATAACTGAATTCTGTGAGTAGCACTAGTGGGTTTAGTTATATTCCCTGTCTTTATTTAATACTCCCACATTGGAGTTAGTTGGTAATTAGATGGGAGTTATTTGTCCTTTATTGCATTGCAGATTCCCTTCTTTTTTCAGTCAGTGGTCGGTACTTGCTTGGATTAATTTTCACTAATTATGACCTTAACATAAAATAAGTTGCAACATAAATTAAGTAAATATAATTTAAAAGAAGGGAAAAATATAAGTTTATAACCTCATTCTACAACGAAATTTTACTTTAATAACATCATTCATTATATGTCAAGTTTGTCAATGACTAATTGTTTCTAATATTAGGAGTTGTAGGTTCAAAAACTAGAATAATAATGTAGTCACGCTAAATGATGAAAATAAAAATAAATAAAGAAAAAACATAAGAAAATACGAGATATTACACAGAATTAGAAGAAGTGAAGGTTAAAATGAGAAGAAAGGAATTGAAAAATAAAATAACATAAAAAGAAAATTATATTATAAAAATAAAAACAATTTTAAAAGTAAAAATAAAAAATAAAAATAAAGAAATTAAAAAGAAAAGAATTAAAATAAAAACGAAAAGAATAGAAATTAAAAAGTAACCTTGTAATATTACATCCAATTCTCAGCGTCCCGGAGAATTGGAGAGTGCAATTCTTTTTTGGTAATTAATTGGAGAGTGTAATTACCCCCTTCAAATTACACTCAATTCCCTTCTAATCAAGTAATTATTTGATCAAACAAACAGGTTAAATTGTGTAATTACACCCAATTACACTCAAATCCAATTCTCATGTGTTCTTCCAAACATTCTCTTAATTTACCGATTGTCACTAAAAATAGCAAAGAAGAAAAGTGTGCTGCATAGTAAAATTAGGAAAATTTACAACTTTGAGATTCAAAGGCAGATACTAATCATCGCATGTGTTGAGTCAACGAGTAACATTTGATCTAACTTTCAAATATAGACTTGTGGTTGACAATAAACATC
The DNA here is from genome assembly GCF_029784015.1 of Lycium ferocissimum. NCBI lineage: Eukaryota > Viridiplantae > Streptophyta > Magnoliopsida > Solanales > Solanaceae > Lycium > Lycium ferocissimum. The sequence continues at coordinate 7,052,579 of NC_081347.1, forward strand.
CCTGTCATTGTACCCTTCTGTCTCGGACACATTTGGATCGACCACACTTAACCACAAAATAGGCCTTGCTTCACAATTAAGATTGGGCAATTCGCAGAATTGCCCTTCTTTTGGGGTGGTCTTTAAATTTTGCCCCTCATATTTGAAATCTTTAAATTTTGCCTTTCGGCTAAACCCCATGGGTTCCAGGTTCGAACCCCCACACAGTCAAAATTTTAAAAAAAAAATTATACTCCCACGAAGCGTACACTGCGAAGGAATTCACCAAAGTTATGTCGGACCGGCATCTTATGCCTTATAGGCAGACTTGGCAAGTATGCCGCGTCCGGCATAACTTTGGTAATTCCTTCCATAAGTTTAAGGCCGGGTCCTAAGATAAAAGTTTGCCCATTAAAAGTATGCCCCCACCGCATAAACTTGTGAGTTTAATTACCAAAGTTATGCGGACCGCATACTTATGCCAAGTCGCCCATAAGGCATGAGTATGCGGGTCCGGCATAAATTTGGTAATTCCTAACAAGTATATGCCGGTCCCAAGATATTGACGCGACCCAAACCTTGCTCAGATTTTTTTTTTTTTAATTTATGCTTAGCGGGGGTTCGAACTTTAACCTCACATGATTTCTCGGCGTGAACGCTCGTAGTCAAGATGCGAAGGGCAAAATTAAAGACCCGACAATATAGGGGGCATAATTTAAAAGACTAAAAATATGAAAAGGGGTAAAATTTAAAGACCACCCCAAAAGAAGGGCAATCCGCGCAAAAAAATGATTAAGATTGACCCCCAAGCAGAGGCAAGGTTAAAATTTTGAGTTTATAGATTTTAGAGTTTTGGAAAAAGAAAATTATTGAGTACTTGATAAATTATTTATACATAATTAGTAGAGTTTTCAACATAAATATAAGATCTACACCAAAACTATTAAATTCTGTCGAACCCGACTGTAAGCGGAATGCTAGTTCCGCCCTTTCCCATGTGCAGGGCAAAACCAAAGCTATAGGTATGAGATGAGTTTCCGAGAACTCAATAACTTTTGCTCATTACCTTATATATGTATTAAAAATTTCATTAAAATTTATAAATATTTAATTATAAATTAATATTATTATAAAAATCTGCGAACTTCAAATCTTAAATCCACCCATAACCTTGTGATAAGAATTTCTTCGAATATGTTCTTGAATTCATTCGAGATATGAGTAAAACTCGAATTGGAGAAGAATATGGGCCCTGGGTTCCTTTTATTGGGGGGCTGTATTGGCGAGATCCAACGGTGAACAGCTGCCCAAAAGAAAAACCGCCTAGAAGTCCGAGGACCTTTAGTACTGTACTCTACCCCCGAACCGGAAGAAATTTCGCGCCAAGCAAGACCGCCCTTGTCCCTTTCCTTTCTCCATTCCGCCTCCTTCTTTGCTTTGTTCCAATAGAGTCTAAGGCAAGGTGGTTCGTATGCCGAAATGATTGAGAACTACGACGGGGTCGAAATGCATTTTGTTCTTTGTATTCAATAAATATTGCATGACCGAATAATTCAAGGAAGGGCGGACTGCGAGGAGGGTCCTTTTAAGTAGATGACTCGTCGGGCGGTCGGAGCGGGAGTCTCTTTGTAGGATACTTGGCCAAAGTGTGACCTGTTAGCCCATAAGTAAGTACTGTGACGAAGCGGCTGTTGCTCACCCGACACGATCGTACGAGGTCACAATTCACCCAACACGATCATCCGGGGTGTCGTGCTATCGAGTTCTCATTTCCTAACTAGAAATGCCGACTCTAAATACATAACCACTTCTACATTAATCTCGTTGAAATGGGATCAACCACCACCTACTTTGTTCAAACTCGAAATGGACCCAAGCTACAAGAAAAAATGCCAAAAATGGTCAATGTATTGGTCAAGTTTAAAGTGGTCGTCTAATTATATTCATGAGCAATTTTAGTCCTTTAGTTAGCCACAAGTAAGCACTTTTGGTTTCTATCAAATTTAACAAATTTTATCGGTTAGATTTGAGGGAAACTATGAAAAAAGAATTTAATCAAAACACCAAAAAAAAAAAAAAATCATCAAATCCTAGAAATGACAACACAAAGAACTGCACCAGACACAAAAATAGATCAAATATAGTAGAGTGATACTTTCAAAAGCTACGCTAGACTCTGAAAATTAAATAGACCAAAAATAGAAGAAATGTCAAAACCACACCTCCATGCTAAATCATTTTTTTTCACAGTTTTTGTCAAAACTAACAGACATGCTTGTTAATATTTGACTGAGAAAAAAATATTTAGTTTTTGCAGACTTAAAAGACTAAAATCAAGCCAAAAAAATATTTAAGAAATTATTTGAATCTACTCAAATACTAGTGCGCAAATCCTTTTTGTTTAAAACTTTTCTTTTTAACCTTTTCCAAATGCTAGAAATCACTTTGGTGACCCAAACACCAAAAGGCTAAAAGATCAAATAGAAAGGAACGGAAGGAATCTATATATAATATAAAGCTAGGCATAAACAATCCTATGTGGCACCTCTCTATGGCCATCATTTCTATTTATCTTTTTTCTCATTGTTTACCTTATTTGATGTCCAAAAAATCTGGAAAATAATAATTTAAATCCACCTTCTTTATGTCATTCATTATTTAACATTAAATTCCATACGCACGCTCTATACCCTGGTGACTTTTTCCATCATTCTTTCAATTCTCTTTGTCCTATTCATTCATTTATTACATGCTACATCAATTACACATTGCTCTTTCTTAATTATTCCTAAAGAAACTGATAGCAGACAATTATGAAGTTTTTTGCTGATTTATTAACGTAACAATTGTTTCTTTTTGGCACCAAGATGTAGTATGATCATTGTTGTTTACAAAGAATTTGTAGAGTCAAGAACTCCAAACGTCTAAAAGCACCGGAAAAAGAAAAGAATGCAGGTAAGCCTTTCCCCTATAATAAATGTAGATTAACGTATATAAACAATTTAATTACCTGAAATCAAAGCAAAATAAGTTATCGGTTAAATTTGATCCTCAAGAATTTATGTTTTCACCATCTTCATATTCACCAATTACCAGCTCTATTCAACTTCCCCTCTCTATTTGACTATAAATACATGCATTTGTGCGTTTGGTGCTGTGGATAATTGAGATGTTCTTTCTCTAATTTAGGATGCTTTAGAAGATACTTACTACGTATGTTGGATGATTGAAAGGTACGGGATTGGCAATTTTTGTAATTGAGAAATGGTACTATAGAGTTACGTTGAAAGCATTGGTGGGTCTTTAAAGATTGTCAGGATACTTTGTTTCCGATAATATTTGATTGCATATATTGTCTTCTTTATGGAGTAAGCCGTCTAAGTTTCTTCAAATATTTATTTTTCCTCTAGATTTAGCTTTCTTTTTGTATCTGTGTGAATATTTTCTTCAAGTTTCTTTTCCTATTCAAATTATTCTCGTAGATATTTTGGAACTACCCGTCACATCATTCGAAATTTTCTTTTACGGTATGTTTGTGATACGTTCAACCTTAAAAACTAAACCGTTGATAGCTTTTCAAACGCTTCAAGTCTTGCTAACCCAACAATAATTGCATAGATAGATGACTTTTTCTATGCATATGATAGTATTTCTTAATTACCTTATTTCATTTAAATAACTTCATGTGAGTTTTGAAATTCTCATTTATTTGATTTAAACGTTTGAAAATAGCAACATTTACTGCAAAATTATATGATATTATAGCAGATTAAACCAAAGCTGATGAGCAAAGAAAGATTTATATATTATATATTTTTCTGAGATTATATTAGATCAAAATTTATGTAGATGAAGTTATGCATTGCAAGATAAGGAAAGAAGAGTAATTTTAATGATAGATGTATAAAGTGTGAGTTAGTAAACTAAATTGTCTTTTAGAATTTAATATTTCAATATTATAAATTTTTGTTGGATGAGTTATATAAAAGTTTGACATTCTTATATGAAGAGATATTATTTAGTTGACAATGTCGAACTTCAATTTGTAGAAAAATACCTTTTCATTCATTCATCTTAATATCACTGAGAATAAAAACAAAAAGAACACATCTACAAAAAAAGGATAATGACAAAGAAAAAGAACATGAAAGTAGCTAGGAGATTCGAACAACACAAGAACTCTTGACAAAAAGAATCACACGATTAGAGAATATAACATTGATCAAAGAATAAATATTGATTTTGGGTTAAGTTTTTTAAAAAAATTATTTAAAAACCGCGCGAAGCGCGGACAAATTTTCTAGTACTATACATTAGACTGATATAAATATCGGGTATACGTAAATTTCCATCGTATGCGAGAAAAATCACTAAATTCAAAGTGAAAGCTGGCAATATTAAATGCCCGTGAGAACTCAAAATACTGATAAAATTGATTTTTTTTTCCCATTGACCATTTAAAAGTACTGGTCAGAAATATTCATAGTATGATTTTTCTTTGTCGCAAAATGGCTTCAATTGGAATTTGGTCAAAAAATATCTCTTCTAGATCTATTATTATGGGAGACCAAAGACTTGATGCTCAGAAGAAACTCTGTATAGACGGTAATTGAAGGCAACTGCATTTCTTTGGTCAGTTGTCAATGAGTCAATTCATAAGATATCTGGACTTTGAATTATGGCCAACGACTTGGATATATTCTTTATTTTTTGTTTCTCACCAATATCCGTTGTTCGTGCTTTGAGACTCCGATTAATTTTGATTTATGTCATATAAAATTTATTAAAAGGGAAAGGGTTCCGCGTCAAGATTTTTTTTGTCCCAAAATTTTAACCAGAAACTTCTAATTAAGAATAGAAATTCCTAATTATTCACCAGTACATGCTTTAAAGTTTTCAAATGCGAAAACTCCTTTTCTTGTCTTGAAAAAGGTTCATGAAGGTTACACATTAGTACAAAGTAAAGAATGTGGCTTGTGAGTTAATTACTTTTTTTGTGTTTTTTGAGTTAATTACTCGTACGTGTGTTTGGTATGATAAAAGTCATTTTTAGCGTTTACATGATAAAAAAAAAAAAAAAAAATTATAGGATAAAATTCAACGAAAGATAGAAAATGACTTATCTCACTTATGGTGGAAGTCATTTTCTTCGCGAATTATCTTAAATTTTACTTGTTCCATTTAACATTTGGGCGTTTTTCTTAATTTTTAGTACTCAATTTCATGAAAACACTTTCCCATTAGCTAATATCATTATTAATTTTGATAAATATATGTTTTTAGAAAAAATATTTCCCACTTATCAAAAAATGAGAAATCATTTTTCTTAAAAGATTTTTTCATAGAAAACATTTCATGAAAAATTTCTTCCATAGACTTGTGCACTTAGCCCAAAAAATTGACTCTACTGGTCTGAAAGAGTTTATATTTGTTAATTAACGGTCAAGTAACAACACTAACTTCACATTTCAATTCAAGTACTAAAAGAAATTTTGGACTTTAGGTCCCTGCGTCCACAGTGTGTGGAATAATCCATTCGCAAACTTTGTAATTAAATTTAACCAGACAAGAGATACATCTTTCAAACACGTGCGTCTTCGAATATCTCAAAATTATAAAAGAAAAACATTTAAAGTTATTCTCTCCAATCTTTTCTTTTAATCTTGTACACTTAGGACAAGCTAGATTAAATAAGACACTCGATTAGTTTCTGTTAAGATTTGTTTTGGTTTAACACTAAAGTGATATCGGAAAAGTAAATTTTTAGTTTATGATGAAATTATATGCATCATTAAAAAAAATTCAACCAATTTGAACGACTCACATCATAATAATAAGTACCGTAAAGACATGTTCATAACAACCAAGCGTAGAAGAAGACCCAAAAAAGTTGAAAACCAAATCTGGCATGATGAATATCTTCGTGATCTTTAATCTTGGCTCCATTTTGAGATTCAATCTTTAGAACCGTGAGCTTAATGTTGGATATGCAAATAAAATCTCATATTGATAGGTGAAAAGAAAAAGAAACTACACATAAGATGTAGGCATGCTTCCAATAAAAAATTGTGTGGCTTGGGCAAAAACGAATAATATTACACAAAGTTAAGAATATTTTTGGATCATTTTAGCCCAACAACTGATATCAGAGCTAGGTTCGGTGAGATGATATGAAGATGACCGTGTGATCATTGTGGGCCTGGCTTAGTGCCTTTGTACATTTACAGCCTATTTTTAATTCCGTAGCTTTGAAGATGCATAGACAAAGAAAAATGGAGTAGGCTTTGGTGGCTATGAATACTCGGATGATTTAGGTAACAGTTAATCTCCAAATAAGCTCACAAGGTGATGTTCCATGTGGAACTTAATTCCAGGAGTAAATTATTAGGCGTGAGAACAAAGCCCCCCCCCCCCCCCCCGACGTTATATAGATTTTTTTCATCCCCCTGTTATATAGTTCTGAAAAATTCTGTAAAGTAATTAAGCAGAAGTGCTAGTGAAAATTAAGATAGACCTGTGAAATACACACGAAAATTGTAGTAATTATCTATCAGCCATACAATAGTGCCAATCAGCTCGATAGAACTACAATACAACCGCCTATGCTCCTTTCGCAAATAATTAACTTCTTTTTTGTTATGTTTTTATCTCTTTTGAGATAACAAATAACCACTATTGCTAAAATACACAAAATAATCTTTGATTAACGTAATAATAACTATACGAATAGCCTTACTAAATAACATGGTTTCCTTTTTGATTAGTCAATTTTCTAGATTCCAAGAAACTCTTGCTCTTATGTTCACAAGACGAAAGATATTCAAGAAAATTGGCAAAATCTGTGTCCTTGTAGAGTTTTGGGTTGGATTCATTGATGAGCTTTGGAGAAGGCTGAATCTTGCAGCTATAAGGCAGGCTGTGTAGTGAAGCAACTGAGATTCTTGATTTTGAAGAATTTACAAGTACCCTATGTAGCACACTTTTGTACCTTCCGTTGCTGAATATCTGTCCATCAAATTAACAGGGGAAATGAAATGATTTCATGAAAAACACATATATTGTAACAAAAAGAAGATCAAAGAAAATAGTATAGAATCTTTTTTTTTTTTTTTTTGATTACTCATCCGATGTCCAGTGCATAAGAGCCGGACTAATTCGTATTCGCGCTGCGCCCATTAAAGGAGGGATTAAGCGCTCAGGTAAAATTAACAAATTGTCACTTTTCATCCCATGTAATTGAAAAAATGTCCGGAGTTTCACACGTGGAATTTGAAATTCCGTGATAGCGGTTATTTTTCAAAGATAGGACTGCAAAAAAGTGACCAGTGGGCGTTATTTCTACGAAGCCCTCCCTATCAAGATAATTTTCATGCCCAAAACTCGTACACGAGACCTTTAATTAGGGGTGAAGGAGTTTTTAATTTTCATCCCACCACAACCTCAGTGACAATCATTTGGAGTGCTAACAAACGTGTAGTTTGTGATACCTACCTAACTTTAGTCCTACATGATAAAATGACCGAAATGTCATGAATATTTCTCCTGCATGTAGAGGTCAGAAAAGATTTTTCATGTACATGTGTATGTATAAACATTTAAAGACAAATAACATAATTAATTAGAAACTAGATTAACAAAAAAACTACCATATACTTAAAACTACTTAAAAGATGTATGAAAAAGGTATTGCTAAACAAAAAGTTGTTTTGACTCCCTAAAATAATAATAGTGTCGCATAAAATTGAACGAAAACGAAGCTGACCTCAAGATGGTCCCCAACATTTACCACAAAGGAGTTAGGAATTGGCTCAACTGTTAACCATCTTTCTTTATGCTGTATTTGTAAGCCCTTCACTTCATCTTGTAAGAGAAGTGTGAGTAAGCCATAGTCTGAATGTGGTGGCATCCCAAGTGTTAAATCTGGCTCTGGGCAAGAAGGATAGCAATTCAATACTAAGAGTTGGCTCCCATCCTCAAACTCTTTCAAATTATTACTATCATTGTTTTCATTCACTATTCCCAAGCTTTCAAGAATTGCTCCTATTAGCAATTGGTACAAGAACTTTGCTTGCTTCGAATAATTTGCAGCTGCCTCCCTATTCATCAATTAAAAAACACAATGTTTGTCAACAACAAGAGAAAAAGGAGTTCGATTAAGTTTTATGCATTGATAATGTAAAGATATACACAGAATCGGATTATTTATAGAAAATTGCAAGTAAATTTCTATGATAGATATTAATATTGACAGTGATAGTGTAAAGTTTACTATTAGACATCAAATTATTACTTAAAATATAATTATTACAGGTAAATATTCATAATAAGTGAAAGTAGTAACATAAAAATAAGATAAGTAATCTGCAACAACCAGTTAAAATACACTTTTAGTATAAATTATTTACACTATCAATATAGTCAAATCTCAAGAAAGAAACAATAAAAAGTACTCCATCTATTTCATTTTATATGACAATAGAGTACGAGATCAAACAATTTATAAAATTTTCGATGTCAACTTGGACATAAATCAAAAGTTAACTTTTTGACGAAAATCTATATATGTAAAAACTACATAAAAATTATTATATATTTCAAAATATTTTAATAATACTCAAGAAATCGCAGTAAAAAAAATCTATTGTACAAATATTATAGTGCCATGTAAAGTGGGGCAAAGGGAGTAGTTCACTTTGGAACGATTAAGTGAGCAATCTATTGAATCCAGTCATGACATTTAACAATGCAAGTGGGGATCTTATTATACAAGTTGACTTTGTAATTTTTTTTTATTTTTTATTATTGAGTAGTCACCTGAGATCTACTGGAGAAGAGGGCCAAAGTGAGAGCATATCACTTGATAAAGAATGACAACTGAGCTTGAGAAAATCCCTCCAACAAAATACTCCATCTTTGTTTTGATTAAAGCTTGTGCCAAGTCGTACTGGTGCTTCCATAGCAGTAGACATGTACTTTGCCCTTTCTTCAAAGGGAAGTTCAAAAAATAGTTTGCCCACTTCAATTATGTGCTGAATTATGTCACTAGGTATACCATGATTTACCAACTGCACCAAGAAAAAGAAATCAAATAAAAAAAGAGTTAGAGATTATATCCTTCCTTTAATTAGAATTCACTAGTCGTCCAACTAATCCAAATTCTTGTCGTAGAAAGTTCACTATGGGAGATTTTAATGTTCCCTATTATATTGATGAGGACTTGTTCGAACTCAAGACATCTGCTTAAGGGCGAAAGAATCATTACCGGTCTGTGGCACCCTTAAGCGGTGATCGACTCAATACATTAAAACACAAGAGTCAAGCAATTTTATGACGGATTTATGTGGGTTCAACTAAACTCATTATTTTTTATTTTGACTATGTATGTATATATAAGCTTAAGAATTTAAAATATATGTGGAGAAAGTTGCAAAAGCCAAGGAAAAAAAGAAGAAAATGTGACCCCTTTTAGTAATTCATATGAGAAAAATAGAAGAATTGAATCCTAATGGTTAATGAAGTGGGTTGCGAATTGTGAGGTTCAGGTTCAAGTTTCAACGAAGGCAAAAACACTAGGTGATATTTTCTTATATGTCCAAGCATTGGTGGACAGAGAGTAACTCGGTAGTCGGTACCTATGCTGGTGGGAGATAGCAATGTGCCCATAATTTAGTCGAAGTGTGTGCAGGTTGATCCAGACATAACGATTAATTTTTTTTTTAAAAAAAAGTGGTTAAAGGGAGGATGGACAAAGTTCAAATGTTACAAAACCTACCTGGAAAAATCCATACTCTTCACAAGCTTTGGCAAGGGATTTGAGAACTTGGGATCTGTTGGGGCCTTGAAGTTGAGCAAAATCAATAATGGGCAAGTTGAGATTTTCATCACTTTTTTCTTCTTTTTTCACAATTAGGGGCCTATCTGAAACTGGCAATACATACTTTTTGGGAATTCTAGTGATCCCACTTTCACATAAATGCCTAACTCCTTTTTGATATCTACTTTCAATTTGCTCCTCCTTTTCCTTAGTTTTTTCAACAGCCAACAAATGCATTGCTGGACACATTATATGTGTAATATTTTCTAAAGAAAAAAAATGGTCAAGTTGAAGAAGGAATTGAAGAGGCGAAGGGTTTCAATTTGATGATTTTTTATGCGAGAAACAATATGTACTTATAGGGAAAAACGTGGCAAAACAGTGTTTGTTTATGTATATAAATTTAAAATATTTTTATTAGGTAAGTCTTATGTCGACTGGTTCTTATCATTTCCATGCACAAACAGAAGTGTTGACTTGGTGTGGGTGAAACAATGAGACGTATTTTTGGTATTTATGTACCACTGGTCAAACTAATTCAAATTCATGCGGCGTATGATTCATTAACCCTCTGTTTGGATGGTTGTTTCCTGTGATTCATTAATGTACAGTATGGTATTGTCTTGTATTAATGAACACAATGTTTGGATAGATCAGATCGTTTGTTGTGGTTTAATAACATTTGTATTGTTTGGTTTGGTGCATGTATGGTCTTATCGCATAATAACTTGTAAGTTTACTAAAATACCCTTAACTCTTAATTAGAAATTAGTTTATATATATATTAATAAAACTCAGGTAAAAAATAAAATGAGAACTTTAAAAAAATAAGTAGGTAGTGGGTGGTAGGGTCAGGGTGCATGGGTGGTAGGGTGGGGGTGGTTGGGTGGTGGTGAGGGGTAGTGGGTGGGGGTGGTGGAGGGGTGGGTAGTGTGAGGTGGGTGGTTGTGGGATGAGGGTGGGGGTAGTGGGTGGTAGGGTGGGGGTGAGTGGTTGTGGAGTGGGCTTGGGTGGTGGTTAGGGGCAGTGGGTGGTGGTTGGGGTGGGTGGCAGAGGAGTGGGGTAGTTAGGGGTGGGGTGAGTGTTAGAGTGAGCGTGGGGGGGGTGAGTGGTAGGGTGGGGTGGGGTGGAAGGTGGAGGGTGAGGTGGGGTGGAAGGTGGAGGGTGAAGTATAATGGAGAAATGAAATACGTAACCATGGAAAAACCACCAAATCCGTGGTTACAAAAATTGGAACTTTTCATGGTTATATAACCATGGGAAGAACTACGGGTTTACAATACCATACCACATAATTTTAAGAACAATGGAAACAAATATGGTTTCATAGAAAACCATACATTAATGAACCACGGGAAACCACCATCCAAACAGGGGGTAAAGAGAAAATCGATCCATGCAAAAACCGAAGTGTCGACTTTTTGTAGACCAAACGACGAGAATGTTTTTTTTTTCTTTTCTCGTATAATCATCCCATATTCATTTACCCACTCCACTGGTCAAATTAATGTGGATTTATGTAGAGGAAAACTCTCCTATCAGAAATTTCTTCATTTAAAGGATTCAAACTCAAAATATCTAACTAAGGATGGAGAGATCTCACAATAGTAAGGCATTAAGGACGGAGAGATCTCGCTCAAATATGAAGGCTTTAGGTGACAAAGGAACTAGTCTTTTTATTTCCTCTCGTGGCCCCCTCAGCAATACACAATTTCAATTTTCAACTTTTGTGGACCAATCTAATATTAATCCAGTCTCTAGATCTGCCCCCTTTTTGTCTATGCACAAGGGACGAACAAATATAGGTTTTATACTTTATGAGCAATCGTTTTCTTTTTCTTCCCCTTGACTTGTCTAGAGAAGTTTAAATTTTCTAAAGTTATCAGTATTAGCAGTTGGACCAATCCCTTGAAGGTAATAATTAAAATGCCTGATAAAATTGATCTCTTGACTGGATTAATTAGAACTCAAGTTTAGAGCAGGTAAGAAAAACACGTGGAGAAGGAAAAATGGTCGAAGTGTGACCATAAAGAAGTACCATTAGCATTTCAAGTACCCGATTAGAAGTTAGGACATCTTAAGTGTATAGAATCGCCAGAGGTGAAGTTCGGACTTGAAGTTTATACGTTCGGGATTCTAATCTTTTAAAGTTACTGGCTCTAAATTAATAACTTGTATGTATTCAATGATTTTTTACTACAAATATAAAATTTAGACCGGATCTATTGAGTTCGGCCAAATGCATATGTCAGAGCGCTAGCTCCGCCCTGAGCATCACCTTTATTAACATGGCATACAATATGATCTTGAACTGTCAATAGCAGAGGTATCTTTTTTTTTTTTTTTTTTTCTATAGCAGAGGCTTCTATTATTAAGAATTGATTTTGGGGTCTAACCCAAACCCAAAGGCTAGACCGTGAAGGGAGGACATTTGATGCGGGATCAATTTAATGTGGGGGTCCAACATCAGTACACAATAATTGGGATGACTTCTGCTTTGATACCATGTAAAAAATAGATCTTGAATCTAATTCAACCTCAAAAGCTAGCTCAAAGAGATAAGAATTGCCCAAGTCATATAAGGAATCCAAAGATCTAATCCCCAATCAATGTCTCTACAGTAATAAGGAATCAAGTTAATGAGTAGAATTAACGTTTACTGACCGGCCACTTTTTGGTCTTCTCTTTAGAAAATAGCAAATGTCCTGAAATTTTGAATTTCACAAATGAAAATGGACATAATTCTAGAAGTTTGCATGTAAATTTTAAACAAAAAATAGTTTATAAATTTGTTTTTTTTTTTTTTTTTTTTTTGTATTTTACCTAGTAAATGACCTTAACTGTCGTTTTAGAAGCAATACCTTATTCCTAAGGCTAACTACTCTTAGTTTGACTAATCACTGCTTGTACCTTTCGATAGCACTTGACAGTCACGAAGAACAAGCATAATGTTGTGATAATGGATACTTCGAATTATTTGTTTCATGAATCAGGGTAAAAAAATTTAATGACGCTAAGCTTGCAAGTTTGGATTTTTCATCAACTCAATATTCTGAAACTTAGAATTTAATTATTTAAAAATTATATGAAAAATATTAGAGCTAATGGTCAAAACACCCCTGAACTATCATTTTTTCGCGAGTTTCATATTTCAACTATCACTTATTTCTTTTTACTACATGAACTATCACCCTCTATATATCAAAACACACATCAACTATCAGTTTATCCTTAGTATTTTGTGTAATTCTCAAAATAGATTTCCACAATATAATTTGTACTCCCTCTTTATTCCATTTTCATCGTCGGTTTTCTCTTTGTGCAAATACTTCTCAATTTAATATTTTTGTTAAATAATTTCTAGGACATATTAATCTTTCTGATAGAAAATTGCTTATCAACATTTTTTCTTAAATACATGAGTTGCTTATGATCATTTTAGCACTTTTATCCAAATACATAGTTGCTTATTTATAAAATTACTTTTAACATCAAAAAGTGTTTTTCAATACTAAAAGGTAGTTTTCAGCACTTAAATTAAGATTTGCCCAAACGAGCTATAGGATTAGGATCTGCTTCTAAGAAATTCATCATGCAGCAACTGTACGTGCTAGTGAATGGCTGCTACCGTAACATACGAAAACTCTACTATATTTCTTATATAAAGTCAAATACTTAAAAAATGATGAGATATACATTAAGCTTCTCTAGTGCTTTAATTGCCTCTGAGTTTATACTTTGGCCGTACAACGTACTATAGATTACAAACACACTAATTAATCTATTTAAGATCTATCATCTAATAAAAATTACCACTAATATAATTAATCCGTTAATGCAGTAATTTCTCGAGTAGCATGAGCATCACGACTTAATTACACTGTATCACTACATGTCAGAACCTTTGGGTGATCTAGTTTACGAAATAGCCAGCAAATGTATAGTTTTTATATATTTATAATTAAACTATACATATTATACACATAATATACATATACTATACATATATTATACGTACAATATACATATCAATGTATACGTTTTGTATATTTGGGCTACTGCGGATAATTAAGTTTGGCCGAAGATAGATATGTGTAATTTTTCCCTCCTCCTAGTTCCTCTTCTCTAATCCCCTAGTGTAATAACAAAAAATTAAAAATTACTACGTATCATGATTTTTAAATTAATTTTTTTGAAGTAGACTAATTTAATTTTTACAATCCCTCTGAGGACGTTCGATGAGAAAAGATTTTTTTTCTAATATATGACAAAGCTCGCACATACTCTCCCAACTTTCATCACAACAGTAAAAACTTGCCTGTATTCGCTGGTTGTATCTATCCAGTGAATACACGACACGTACTTATATATACATTGATATCATTAGATTGTAATTGATTAATATGCATTCTTATTTTATTTTTATGATTTAATCATGTATTATATAATTTAGTGTAAAAACTGGGTGTGAGTAAATTTTTACCGACCATAACTAGCAAGCTACCTGGTCATAAGTGGAATCCTTCCTCTAATTAAGTCAGTAAATACCAATTTAAGGTATTATGCTGATTAATCTATTAAAGACATAGTTAAGTACAGCTAAGCATGAAAAAATAAGTTGCTTGTTAATAGAGTTTACTTAACTGTGCATTAGACTTTTCGAAGATATAACAGCAGGTGAGTAGTTTTGTATACATTGAATCTAAAATGTCATCCTATCAAGCCTAAAATGTCATCCTATCAAGCCTATGATGTGTCTTAATCTTTTATTGCCAAATAATAAGCTCTTAGCAGGTCATTAAATGGTGTATAATTCTGTAGACAACTGCCTTGTTGTTTCCCAACCGATTTATTCCACTAACGATTTGTCAAATCGTGTGCCCTCCACGTCTAATTTGATAAGTTATTCCTTCCTGCCACAATTATTTAGTAAATGATAATTTTTCTATTTTCTTTACAACTCGTGAACTTTCTAGATCTTGATTTATCCTTTCGAGTAAACTAAAAAATTTATGTGAAAATGTTATACCACATTCTAAATTTCATAAGGTTTGCAAATATTAGACGATAATCTAATGTACGTTCTCTAGGTTGAATCATATATGAACTAACATTAGACCAAATCTAACGTAACATTGTCATGAAGGGTAATCTTCCAAATGCCATATTTACACAACTTTTAAATACAAGGACAAAATCTAAATAATAACCTAAAAGGGAGACATTTTTGTGTAAATCAACAGGGTTTTGACAAGAAACTAATCTGGGCATTGTAATAAAGATACATAACTTAGTTATTTTTAAAGAGTCCCCTATCAATCATACTCCCTCTGCTCTATTTTACTTGTCGTCATTACAAAAAATAGATGATCCAAAATAATTGACATTTTAGAAAATTAAGATTTAATAAATTATAATTTTTTAATTAAATTGAGATCAAATAATATATAAGAGTAAATTAGTCAAATTACCTTTTTAATTAATATTTTTTAAAGGAGGTGAATGAAAACATGACAAGCAAAATAAATCTGGGGAGTAACTATTGAATTATACAAGGTTAAAAAAATTAACTCCACGTAGGGCTCAAAAGATAACCTCATAATGAAATTGAAAAAATGGATTTTTTACCCACCAAATATTGGAGACAAAGAACTTGACATTTATCAACAACCCTTTAAATTTAGCTGAAAAATTAGCCAGATTACCGATGACGTTAAAATTTTATTGGCACTCGATGTTTATACCTCTTATTCTACATCAAATTGTTAGAGATTATATTTAGTGGCAAGTTAGAGTACAACCTACGAACTTATGAGAAAACAACAACTTTTGCCCAACTCAATATGTGTATTAAGAAATCAACTATATTTATAAACATTGGGGTGTAAACCTAATTATTATTGTATATTATCTTGAGATCATTATAGGAACTCATGTCTTCAAGTCTTGAATCTGTCTCTGATTAATTCTTCGTTGGAACCAACTTAATTATAATCGACCAAAATATGATATATTCAAATATTTTGCCTATATTATAATTACGTAATATCAAACGTGGATAGCCTAGCTCCATGACTCAATCCTCTACGCAGTAACCATAGACACAAGGTCGTCATGATAGATTTGGCATCATAATTTTAAAATTATGAAGATTTAAAATAGACCAACTATTAAAACTGAAATTAATCCAGAAGTTCCTCAAAGTCAATTCCCCTGCAGGATTATATAATTGAAGTCAATAGCCCCTGGCCAAGCTGGTACAAGTAAGCAAGCAACATGTTTTGTCTCTCTGTTCTTCATTCATTGCATGTCATTTATTATAAATCAACATCAGCTCTTTAATGTTTCATCTTACTCCTAACTCAGATCTTACTTAGCTGTGTAATTATCTCATGCTAATTACTTAGATCTTCAAAATAATGTTGCTGAATCATTTTAAGTTCTTGGACATCCCTTAAGAAGAACATTTAATAGCCTTAATAATTTTTTATAATCATGGTGTTCGGAGTCCGAACCAGGATGCACCTCGATTAATTTTATAGAGTACCTGCTACTTTCCATCAGCATGGGTATAGTAATTGTGTCCACCAAACTTGAACAAATGGGAAGAAACGACCTAATACTCTTTCTTATGTTATAATTTGAAGGGCAAAGGTTCAAATATACTGCCCATCAACTTTTGATCGTGTCCACCATAACTTAATAATAAAGATATACCTTTCCTTATTAAAAATTATATACCCCTCTTTAAGATATAGTCACTTATTAAAAAAGTGGTGCGTATATACCTCTGCCGTTACACAAATGGTGCAAATATACTCTTTTCGCTCTTTTTTTTTTTTTTTTTTTTTTGAAAAAACATTTGGCTTATCTTTTAATGAAGAAAATGTCACGTGGCTATAAATAAAAAATAAAATAAAAACTAAGTCTACCCATTTTTTTCTAGTAGACTTATTTTTGTAAAGCAACGAGGCAATTTTTTTTCTAGTGGATTGTCTTGTTCGTTTTATAAAAATATCTCCTTGGCTTAAAAAAAAATAAGTCTACCTATTTTTTAAAATGAACTAGACCCGGCCCACCAGAAAAATAAATTACCACTTGACTTTAAAAATAAGTCTACCAAAGAAAATAGGTTGACTTATTTTTTAAAACTACATGACATTTTTTTAATTAAAAAACAAACTAAATGGTTTTTTAAAAAAAAAACTCTGTTAGCAAAAAGGGTATATTTGCACCATTTGTGTAACGCCAGGGGTATATATGTACTACTTTTTTAACGATGGGTATATCTGCTCTAAATCACAAAGTTGAGGGATATATTTGCACCTTTTCCCTAATTTGAACATGAGACCTTAGTAGCCTTAATAGTAATTTTTAGTTTTTTACCCTTTATATCTCCTAAAAAATTAAACTTCACTTAGTTTAGTACTCCACTACTGGTAATAATTACTCTCTCCGTCCCATAATAAGTGTCATCTTAGTCAAAAATAAACATATTAAGAAACTAATAATGCAATGTGAAGGTTACTAAATTACCCCTATATATAATAAAAATAAATTATTTTTCCTCTTTGAGTAGAGCATGCACAAGTAATAATCCTTTTGATATTGGGAAGCCAATAATACCAAGTTAATATGTGACTTTTCCAATCATCATTTAGATGTTACTTTAACTTGTAAGTTTTTATCTAAGGGTAGAGTTAGAAAAAACTAGTCAATTTATGTCTTGGTTTCCTAATTAAGGTGACATTTATTATGGGACAATTTTTTTTTGGCTAAGGTGACAGTTATTATGAGACGGAGGGAGTACCATGTTGATTCGGAAAAGAAAATAAAGAATGACTTGTTATTTGTCTGAAACATTAAATATATTGAAAAACGCTATGCCAAAACCAGGAACAGATATTAATGCTTTAGCATTAGATTCATGATCTGAACTGTACCCAATATTTTTGACACAAAATATAATTTTTTTATGTGAAAACCCACAAAAAGATTCAGAATTTTGAAAGTATACTAGTAAATTCAATGTTAAGAACTTTGAAAGTCTGAACTCAAATTAAAATCATATATCCGTCTCTGGCCAAAACGGCTAATCTTTAGATCATCAGAGAGAAAGTATTCTCAATAATAGAGTCCTTAAGAATTTTAAGATTCTAAAAAATATTACGTAAACAGTTTCTTCTTGAGAAAATAACTCTTGATAATAGGAATCCTCCTATATATTATCAAGCTTTTTTACTTATATTAACGAAAGAAGGGTTAGTCAAATTATGAATTTTCATTTAAATATGATATCTTGGATTTAGTAATACTTAAGTCATCTGGTTTACTTATTTCCTTCAATTATATAAAGAGTTGACCTCATGAATTTATGCTACTGAGCTAGCAACTAAAACCATGGGCTCTGCTTCAAAAAAGAAATTAAAATGTCAACCCGTAAAAAGTCAACTCAAGTTACACTTCTCAGATGCGTTGACTCTCAGGATTATCAAGAACACAGATGGGTAATCACTATCTCTTTTTTTTTTTTTTTTTTAGTATAAAAATAATTAAAAGCTACATTTTGATATCTTCTTAAATCAATTGCCTCTAATGAGAAATTACCGGCAGACTTTCTTGCATTAGCTAGAGTTTACATTTTGACGTATTTATGTCCAGATGTATATATATATTATATTTGATCTTGTCTACTGTCTTGCTCTATTGCATGCATATCAATTTTTAATTCTAGTAATTAAACCCAAAATAATTCGTTCATTTGGTTGATTAGTATCACATAGGCAAAAAAAATTAATGGATCAATATTTATTTAAGAAGATAGATGCATTTTTTATTAAATTGATTTAAGCTCCAAAACTGAACAACAATGGAAACGGGAAATAGGAACTAAAATAAAAGAAAAATAAGAAAAAGCATTACAAATAGTTATAGTTAATGAAAAGAAAATACCAAGTACTAGGTCTAGCATAACCTGCTAATCTTATATTGGGCTGCCTAGCCTTTTACTAAGATCAATTATTACACACAATACTGACTAGAATTCCTAAGAAATAAAAATTAGGATAACTAGGATATTGTATAATGTAATTAATAATCTCTAATATAAAACTATGTGATATCTTATCCTATTCTTCATTGAACATTTTGATGAAAAATAACATTAAATCTAAAATCAACAACAAAAGATAGCTCATGATATATATAAGAATTGCGTAAATTGTATAAGAAGATAAACCCATATCCTCAGCTAATTAATATGAGAATCCAACAACAATTTTGGTAAATTCGGAAAATTTGAATTCATTTAGGTTCACATTTTTAATTTTAAACTTATATTTGATGTTTCCCACCAAAATGGCCTCATGAACATACTCTAAACAAGTTTTTCACCACTACTAATTTAACGCACAATCAAACGAATATATTTAAACTCGATATCTAATCAAACCATCTAATAAGAGAGTTTGAGCAATGGCATGTTCGATGGGGATGATGATGATTTGCTGGACATATGCTTTGATAAGGTGGTCAAGGATGGGGATATCTAACCTAGGCATTAGGCAACAAAGAAGTGGAAGCAACAAAAACAAAAAGAAGACACATGTAAGGCAACATAATTGGGATGGTAAGGTGATTGAGGAATTTGTTTCAAGGCATCGACTGATGCGACTGGCAAAGCGGAATCATAGGACAGTGTTCATGTAAGGCGTGAGTTCGGCCGAACCCAGTAACTTTTGTCCGAATCATATATTTTTATTAATTTTTTAGTCAAATACTATGAAATGCGTACTTAGTATAATAAATTTCAACTTATATATATTCTAAAAATAATTATTAAGTATTCCAATTTTATCTGATACGGAATAATTTTCTTACAAAAATAATATAATGTTGAAGGAAATAAAAATCAGTCAATATTTCACACGTTTTTTACCTATGTGCAATGCCATTAATTGTGAAATGCAAAGGATAAAAAAAAAGGTTCCTAATCTACTGAAAATGGTTTAAATTCGCCTTCCTTTCACCTATTGGACTCATGTTGCGCTTAATGTTAGTTTTCAGGTTAAAAATGCCACTCCTTCCACCTATTGGACCCAAAATGCCCTTACGATTAAAAATGTCCTTCATTTTAATGAAATTATTAGATATAAAATATGACTTTAATTAAATGAGTGGTACTGATTTATTGGCCCCTATAAGTAACCCGACTCATCCGAATTTATTATGTTTCTTAATTTAGTAATATTATGTTATTAGTTAATCAGGAATTCAAAGCCCTAGATATTGAATAAAATTCTCAAAATTACAAATTTTGTTAACATTGTTATATTTATTTTAGTCATTGTCTTATAAATACTTTAGTTTAATGACTCTTATTTTATTTTCAAGATCAAACATAAGAGGTAAAAGGTAAACTAAGAACACCCAAGCCTATTAAAATATGGTCTAATAATTATTACCTACTCATGAGTCAAATGAAAAGAAGTATATATTTTAATAGATGTGATTTTCTAACTTTTAAATAAGTTCCTAATTAATCTACTTAATGAAATAGTTAGTTCCTACTTCCTAGTAGTAATAGGATTGTCCCTAAAGAATATTACTAACGTGCTTTTAGGTTTATAGTTTTAGGTTTTTTGGTTAAAAAAGTATGTTCAAAAGAAATAGGATTAGAGCTCATTAAGGGTATAAAAGTCGAAGGATATTTTGATCAACCAGCATTTATATTTATGCTTTTATAAAACGGAAAAGGGTCAGATTTGCCCTTGTACTCTCACAAATAAGCTATATTTGCCCTTCAAAAAAGTATAACGAAGGGCAAATGTAGCTTATTTGTAAGACTACATGGGCAAATCTAACCCCTTTTTCGTTTATAATAACCAGTCTCTATGTTCGTGCGTTGCACGAGAAATTCATACTGAAAATAATAAACAATTTTATCCAAAATACATACACCAAGAACCAAAAGTAAAATGGATCAAAATAACACAATTTAACATAGAGAATAGAAAATTTACCATAATGCTATCTTCGATACCCGCAACATTCTGACTATCTCCGGGACTCATCGGCATGAAGCATGTGGAATACATAATTCAACAAAGACGGGCAAAATATTACATAAGTCAATGACAGGATAATTTGTTTTTTTTTTTTTTTTTTTTTTTTTTTGAGCAAAGCTTAATATATATTCATTAATGGAATGTATGTATTGTAGAGAAATATAGCAGAAGAATAGTAATTCGGAGAAACCTTCTGCTAGCCCAAGATCCAATTTGGAAGATTCAACTAAAGAAGAGGAAGCTTTGGAAAGGAGAATTTTACTTGTATTGGTAGTATTAGCTTACAATTGGGGTTGGTTTGGCTTGATTACAAATGCCTAATGTCACTCCTATTTATACTTGTCTAGGGATGCTTTAGATATTATTCTAGATACATCCATAAGAAAACTAATCATCTTTATCCCCTACCACTACTCTAGAATATCTAGATTTTTCTTTAGGATAATTATCCAAGCTACATGGACTATTCTAGATAATTCTATCCTCAACTATAAATATCTAAGTGTCTAGAATTTCTAGAATTTTCAAATACAATATATATCAAAGATATTATATTATAACTTTCTAGAAACTCTTTAAATATCTATGATATTTTTGTTCTTCCAAAAAATTTACTTTAATTTTTCACACTCCCCCTTAAAGTAATTTTTTGGAAGTTATCCCGAACTTGTCGTGGAAGAACTCGGACGAATCTTTTGGACGTGCCTTGGTGAAGATCTCGGCAATGTTTTCCGACACTTCTTCCTTCTTCAAATGATGATGGTTTTCCGGCGATAATTGGGCCCAAAGAAACATGAATATGCCTTGATAAAATTTTCATCTCGTAGCGGAAAGGGGCCTTGCCACTATTTCTTATTGGCCTTTGCGAACCACGTGAATCATCTTCATTGAATTTTACATTCTTGAAACTCCCCCTTTCTCTTAGCTCCTTAACAATTGTGATATGGAGAAACACCGAGACGGTATCCGACCATTAATTTCCGCGAAGACTTAGCACTACCGTAGGATCCACCACTAGAATCCTTTTTCAGCTCCTCAATGAACTCGTTTGTCGGCCTTCGTAGCATCCGAGAACCATGTTATCTCGTCTCTCCATATGAAATCGAGCCTTCAACGTCAACCTCTTCATTTATTTGAGCTCTCCATAATATTATGTTAGTGATCGAGTCCGATATTATGATCGTAGGACCCCAACTTCCACTACGACTCCTCAATGCTTTCTCTAGAATGGTCACCATTTTCATATATAGTTTTAGAAAATTTCGTGGTTCAACATCCTCCACGTTACTTTTATTACCAATTTTAGGTCGTTGATTTCCTCGATAAACTACGTCACTAGTCCGAACGCCATTGGAATCTTTCTTGCTTTTTGATTTGTCTTCCCTTCTCCACGTAATGGACCGTATTATATCGAATCCACGATCCACCTTCTTTTCGAAGTTGGAGAGAAGCTAAGGCATCTACTACTCGAGTCCGCCTACAAAGCACCTTCCCCAAAGCCTCTCATTTTGAGCCATGTAGCTTTCCCGTGCCTCGGCAAAATCTTTTATGTGTCCTATTTCACCACATCGATAACATTTAATAGTCTTCGCCATTATTAGAAGACTCTTACTTCCTCGTCTTGGCGAGCTTGAAATGAATTGAGAATGTGTATCTCTCTTGATTTTACTTTGCTTTGGTCTTCCTTAAAATTCCTCTTGTAAGCTACAAGAGCATTTCCCTTCCCCCTTCTTTGATAGACACACTAGCCATACCGTTTGGCTAAGCTCCCGTGATGACAACAAATTCTCAAACTCCTCCAAGGATGGTTGTTGAGCCCATCCTTGAATTGATGTAACAAAGGAATATATTGGAGCTTCAGACCACGAATGATAAATTAGGATTAGATAGCCTCATCCGTATTTAATAAAGAAATCTCTCGAACATAAGTTCTTAATCCTCAAAAAGTACTCGGAATAGAAAGATTTTGAGTGGTGTTCGCCAATTCATTCTCTAGTATTTGTAGCCGGCTTCATCCTTCTTGTTGAAAATTGATCGAGGGTCCTCCATATATCTCATGAGCCGATTTGCACCTAATAATATGATCAAATAAGTTGTGAGAAATGGACCTCTTTAGGATGAACCCGCTTTCGCATTAAAAGCTCTCCACTTCTTGCATGCGTCGCTATTTTTCGGTCCGTCATCAGAGGACTTGTGTAACTACCATCAACAACATCCCACAAATCCTCTCCCACAAGATATGACTCCATACATGTCTTCCATACCTTGTAATTAGACCGATTCAACAACTCCATCCCCAAGGCCCATTAACACGCCGCTCAAATCCATTTAGAGAAACTAGTTGAATCTACCACAAACCCGATCTTGAAATAAAATCCAAAAGCCAACTTGTGGCTATGGCTCTAATACCGTAGAGAAATATCAAAGAATAGTATAACGCTAGCCCAAGATCGTTACTAAGATTGGAAGATTCAATCTAAAGAAGGAAGCTTTGGAAAGGAGAATTTTACTTGTATTGGTAGTATTAGCTTACAATCGGGGGTTGGTTTGGCTTGATTACAAATGCCTAATGTCACTCCTATTTTTTTCTAGTAGGATGCTTCTAGATATTATTCTAGATACATCCATAAGAAAAACTAATCATCTTTATCCCCTACCACTACTCTAGAATATCTAGATTTTTCTTTAATAATTATCCAAGATCCTACAACTCGGACTATTCTAGATAATTCTATCCTCAACTATAAATATCTAAGTGTCTAGAATTTCTAGAAATTCCTAAATACAATATATATCAAAGATATTATATTATAACTTTCTAGAAACTCTTTTAAATATCTATGATATTTTTGTTCTTCCAAAAAATTTACTTTAATTTTTCACATGTATTACCTTTACTAACTGAAATCTAAGAGCCTGTTTGGATGGGCTTAAAAAAAGCAGCTTATAAGCTGAAAATCCCAACTTATTTTTTTGGCTTATAAGCTGTTTTCAGCTTATAAACATAAGCCAAAGAGAATTATATTTTTGGGCTTATTTTAGCCAAAATGAATTTATAATCTTCCATACCCGCTTATAAGCTATTTTCAAGAACTTATCAATCCAAACGGGCTCTAAACATGGCCTCTTTTTATCGGCATGAAGCAGTAATTGCCCTTCTTTCGGGTGGTCATTGCCCTCATATCCTAAAAGCCCTTCGGCTAACACACATAGGTTTCAGTTCGAACCCACGCTATAGCAAAATTTTAAAAAAAAAATAGAAGTTTAAATTTACATGCTACTTGTTATGAATTACCAAAGTTATGACAGGATATACTTATGCCTTTTTTTTTTTTTTTTTGCCCCTCATAAAAGAATGTTTTGATCCATGCAAAAGAGTAGGATTTGACCAATTTAAAATTTGATGGTTAGACCAATTATCAGATTTCTTCTCAACCCGGAAAAACTTGATTCACATTCTTGCAAATGGAATCCCGAAAGAGTCAACCGAAAAATGTATTATTAATTTTTAAAATATATTTCACAAAATTACGGAAGCTATCGATGGACTAGATAGGATCATACTTTTAGTTAAGAAAGTTTGCCCATTAACCTATGCAAGTTCAAAACCCATACTTATTTAGATTCCGGGCATAACTTGATAATTCCTCACAAAGTTATGCCGGGGTCCGCATAAAAGTTTATGGATAAAGTGGATCCATGCCTACTATGTCAAAGAGTAGGATTTGACCAATGAAGGTTTGGCCGACATATTGGATGGTTAGACAAATTATTGGTTCTTGGAGAATCCTGGAGCAAGTGCATACTTCTTCTCAATCGGAAAGCTTTATTCGAACTAAATTTTGCAATTATTAGGTAATCCCGAAAGAAATAACCGAAAAAGAGCGGTGTTTCAAAAATTAAAATATATTTCACAATGGATTGTATATACGGAAGATCGCCGACAACCAAGATCAGCAACGGGGTCGAGGGTAGAACCAATTTTGTGTTATGTGCAAGAGTCGTGATGAAGAAAGTTTTCATTAAAAGTATGCCCCACCGCATAACTTTGTGAAGAAATTATCATGATCTAAGCAACTTATGCTCCGCTCATTTATACAGCGAAGAGTCACGGCTCCGCATAAAATTTGTAATTCCTTAACAAAAGTTAACACGCGATTCAACCCTTGTCTTGCTTTTTTATAAAGCCATCAATGAGGCATAAATCCTTCCAACGTTGTATTTTGTGTCGCAGCTAGTATTTCAAAAGGAATCAAACATAAAGAACGGGAAATTCCATTAGTTTCTTTCCTGATAGATGATTAGTTTTAATTAAATCCTAAATCTTTTGAGGATTACATGTTGCCGTTGATGTATGTTAGGTGAAGAAGAAGTAAATTGAGGTGTTTCTTTTTTAATGAAATTAAACTAAGACAATGTGCATTATAATAGTGGAAACATAGTGATTTACAGTTGTCCTTTAAAATTTTGGACAGAAGACAAACATTTAATCCGTGACTTGAATTGGACTTCTACACTGAATGGGATTTATATCTCAAGTAAAATAGGGACAATTTAATCCAACATAGTATTATTTATTTGAGTTGATTTCAAACTCATATATTTTAGATAATAAATCGTTGGTGATTACAATTTTATCCTTACTTAACATAAATTTTTAAAAGTATAAAAATCGTTCAATATTTAGAGGATATTTTGATCTTTTAACATTTAGCAAAAATTATTCGTGCATTTAATATATGTAGAAGATAGATAGATAGACGTAGATAGATAGATAGATATGTATAAACTATTAATTAAGAACTGAATAATTTTAAACGATTAGAACTCCCGAACCCACAAGTTTCGAATCCTGGCTCCGCCTCTGACAGTGTCAACAACTTTAACAAGATCCACTAAATCCAAGAAGAAGTGATGAAACTATCAAATGTTGTTGGACAGATTTGAAGAACAGAAGATAAGAGGAAAGTACTTCTAGTTACTTTAGACAGGCAAGCTATCTTTTTTAGTTCATACATATGTAAATGTAGTTTGAAGTTGATAACTCAACTTTATTCTTGGCTTTTATATTTTTGCATTACTTAAACATCCTAATTTGTAATATCATCATTGAGTGTATTAGTAAGGTAAGACCTAGCTTTTCTTACTTGTACTCTTCTCTTTGAGGTTCACTTTTATTTATTAATAAGAAAACTAGCCCTAGACACCGGCAGAGGATTTGCTTAAAAAAATCAAATCCTCTAAACGTATTACTTTATTAATCATAGACTTTTCCCTATGATGCTTTACTTACCCCTTTTCTTGATGCCTTACTTACCCCTTTTCTTGAGTTATTTAAAATGCCTTTTTTCAGAAGTAAACAAATGATGATACATATAATAATCCTCATTTCCGTTTGCATGTGAGGTAAGAAAAAACGTGTCTTGTATTTGACTAAGCTTTGATTATGTCGCATGAATCTTATGCCTTCAACTTGATCATATTTTTTAAGGAAAAAAAGATTTGACTTATTATACAATTCAGCTAAGCATATAAAATCGTAAAATATATATTTAATGCTACTGTATCAACGTTGAGAAATCCGTAATTCTTCTTTTTAGGTTGTCGGTGAAAATGTAGTGTTATTTTTTTTATTTTTACTATTTGAGGTATCCTACAAAATTTTACTAGTCAAAGAACATGTGAAACTTGAAATGCATGCCCTGTACACACACACACTGGATGACACAAAAATATTTAAAAAAAATGTTGCTTTAAATTTTGAAGTACATGTTGATTCTTCGTCTAATTCTTCAACAAGTCTTTAATTATTTTGAACTCTAAAAGTAGAGAAATTTTGCACATAATTAGGAGCTGATATATGAAATCCCTCTCGTATGTTGATAATTTGGTACCAAAAGAGTATTTTAAACTTTTAAAGTATGATACCATTTTTAATTTGGTATTTTCTATCAGTGATGTTCTTGATCGGCGCCGCGAGTAAGCTTTTACCCTTTGATCGACTATTGCAAGAGTTTGATATTTGGATGACATTTTCTATAAGGAAAAAAAAATTGACTTTCAATAGTCCTTTTTGGGATCTTTACACAAATGCCGGTTGTATTCCTTGTTTACCTTTTGTAGTCAGTATACATAAATTATACACTGATTATACATGGTTATACAACTCGTCTTGATAATATTTTTCCTTGTTCACTAATAAATCGACTAATTAAACTCATGTTTCTATAATCAATTCGATCCCCCGATTGAATCGGGGGCAAACGCCTACGAAAAGATCGCTTGAATTATATTGTATATGGATTTTAGTATACATCAATTGGCTACTTTAGTTTAAGCGATTAGGTAGTCGTCTATTTATGTATTCCTCCAATAGTAGTTTACTACTATTGTAGTTTATTAGTCTCCACAAAGTAATTTCTGGATATGGGTGAAAACCGGTTCCAGTTGTAGTATATTAGCCTCCAAAAAGTAATTTCTGGATTTATAGTAGAATATTTCAAGTTAAAAACAGTCAAATAAAAATTTTAATGTAGAAAAATAGCTACTTTCCAGTTTCCTTCTCCAAAAGTTTGAAAAAAACATTCGGAAAAAAAAAATTTATCTACACTTTTCCTTCAATAATTCTCAAGCAGACAAGCAGGTGAATGAAGAAATGGGCCTTGCAGTGGTCTAAATTTGTTACAGCCCATCTAGACCTTGCTAAACTTTTTTTTGGCGCGGATTGTCCTTCATTTGGGGTGGGCTTTAATCTTTGCTCTTCAAATTGGTGGTCTTTAAGTTTTGTCCTTCGCCTAATACCTCGAGGTTGTGGTTCAAACCCCAGCACAGTAAAAAAAAATAAAAAAAATCACAAGGCAGAATTTGCATGGGCAGAAATTTGCAAAACTGTCCATGCAGCGGAATTTGGGCCTTATGGACAAAAGTTAAAGACCACCAATTTGAGGGACAAAATTAAAGACCACCCCCAGCGAAGGGAAATCCTGCAAATTACACGGGGCAAGTTAAGCATATTGCGCATTTGAAGTAATTGCACGGTTTGACCTTCAAATGGATTGGTCTTTAATTTTTACCCTTCAAATGGGTTGATTTTTATTTTTTCCCATCAAAATCGAACTTATGCCAATAGAGGGTCATTTGCACTTTTGTCCCTATTTTGTACTGGTCTTTAA
Organism: Lycium ferocissimum; assembly: GCF_029784015.1. NCBI lineage: Eukaryota > Viridiplantae > Streptophyta > Magnoliopsida > Solanales > Solanaceae > Lycium > Lycium ferocissimum. The sequence goes on from NC_081347.1 coordinate 7,080,610, forward strand.
TTTTTGCCCCTCAAATGAAACTTATGACTTCCGGGGCATAACTTGTTTAAGGAATCCGGCCAAAAATTAAAGACCAGCTCATTTGCACTTTTGTTCCTATTTTGTATTGGTCTTTAATTTTTGCCCCTCAAATGAAACTTATGACTTCCGGGACATAAGTTGTTTAAGGAATCCAGCCAAAAATTAAAGACCAGCTCATTTGAAGTACAAATCGTGCAATTTTTTTGGCCTATCGGGACATAAGAGACGCATCATAATATCCACGAGTTATGTTAGCGTCCTTAAAGAACTTATGCCCCTATAGGCATAAGTTCGATTTTGAAGGGCAAAAATTAAAGACCAGTCAATTTGAAGGGAAAAAATTAAAGACCAGCACAAAATAAGGCCAAAGTGCAAATGAACCTGCGCATTTCGATTGGATATGGCTAAATTTGCACGATTTCCCTTATTTGGGGAGGTATTTAGTCCCCTTTAATTTTTGTCCTTCTCTGGGTTCTGAGTTCGAACCCTGCTCAGTTAAAAATTAAAAAAATATATCGTAAAGACAGAGTTTGGATTCGCAAGGCAGAGTTTGCCTTAAGGTAGCAACGCTACCCCGAACGTTAAGTAGCAACGCTACCCCGAAGCGTAGTTTGCAGGTAGCAACACTACCCCGAAAGCATAAGGCAAAGGAGCTCCGCTTGCGAATCCAACCTCTGTATACTATTTTTTTTTAAAATTTTGGACAGAGCGGGGCTTCGAACTCGGAACCTCAGGATATTTTCGATCACTTTTTTAAGCGAAGGACAAAAATTAAAGACCAGTGCCTTTGAAGGACAATCCGCGCAAAAGAAAAATAATATGAAGTTTTGGGCTTTTGTAAAGCCTGTGTCAATTACATTGCCGTTAGAAACAAATCGGAAAAATGATTGGGACAATAACGGGAATGCCATGTGGCCGTAGGGATTCAGTAGCTCAGTTGGTTAGCTACCTGAACTTTCACCTTGATGGTGAAGGTTCGAATCCCCACATTCTAATCCCCTTCCTCATTTTTCCCCTTCCCCTACAAGTAATAAAAATATATATATATATTTTTTTTAAAGGAATGCCATGCGGCCAAAAATAATTATCTTAATATATTTATTTTTAATTATATTACTCCTAATACTTATTTAGAAAAAAATATTTGCAAAATATTCAGTGGATGTATATTGTAAGAGTATACGACAGTGTGATTCAACTATTTTTCTGGTTGTATATCTCCGAGGTATATGATTATGCAAATTCTTACAATTTTAAAATATGGTTAGCATTTGCAAGACTGTGCTAACTAGTTAATGGGAGGGTTCTAATCAATTCTTACAATTTTAGAATATAGTCAGCATTTGCAAGACTGTACTAACTAGTTAATGGGAGAATTCTGTAAATGATGATACTAGCAAATAGTTTTCTACCCGTCTAGGTTGTGGTAGTCCTGCAAAAGTCCCAAAACGATATCAGGTAGCCAGTTTTAGAATATAGCCAGCATTGCAAGATAGTTGATTCATAACCACATCTCACAAATGCAGCAAAGTAATTGAGAAATATCTAGTCACACGAACTTCAGAAAATATTCTAGAGTTCAAACGGTTACAGGTAAAACCCCAAAACAATGTCTACAAAACGAAAATTATACAAGTGAAAATCTAAGACAATGTCCTTAAGTTCAAACAAATTTCAGAAAATTTTCTTAAACTTCAAGAACTTCAAAAAGGTATCTACTTGCTTTGTTAATTAGTTCCGACCAATTTTCAGTTATTATTCAAACACGCGCCTGAAAGTAAATACTTGTGAAAATCATCTAAGAAAGTCCGAAGTCATTAAAGCTTTTCAGTTTTCGTGTTTTCATTTTTTTTTTTTTTTTTTTTGGGTTTCCCACTCGGTGTCCGGTACCCGCATTGGAGCCCGACTATATTCGGATTGGCATCGCGTAGGCCCCCATTCGGGGGGAAGCGCTCCCTACCAAGGATTTTTCCATACCAGGACTCAAACTCGAGACCTCTGGTTAAGAGAGGAGCAGCCCCATCCGTTGCACACATCTTTTGATGGTTCAGTTTTTGTGTTTACTATACTACTACTGATAGAAAAATTATTTTGTTATAATTAAATTAAATTGTACTTAGTTTTCAGAAAATCCTTTTGGCTTAATTATCAAACACCAAAAGAACTTGGTTTTTGTTTTCGAAAACATTTTTCTAACAGCCATAAGCTACACAATATATGGCATGTTAAGTTAAATTATTGCAACTCAAAATCCACTACCGGTGAAAGTTGGATCCTTAATTCCAAGAAAATGATTTCCTATCCCGATAAAATTTATTGTGCTTCATTTTACATCACGTGTCATTGTCTCTCATCAATTGTTAAAAAGATAAAAAGCAACTGAAAACTGTACATAATTAAACACATTTTCCTTGTAACAGAAGACAGGACATAATTGAGTTTTATCCTCCTTTTTTCTCCCACTTTTTTTCCCTAGGGGATTTTCTTTCCTTTCCCTAGTAAATCATTTTCCCTTGTCTTTATTTTTTTCCTAAAAAATTTGCTTTTTCTTTCCTAGTTTTGTTTCTGTCATTTTCTTTACTTTCGGCAATAAAGTTGAAATAACACGTATAGGTAAACGTTGCATATATACATCTACTAGAAAACTTGTCCGCGCTTCGTGCGGTCATGAAAATAAATCATTACAACAAAATATTTAAATCTTCTTTAACAAAGTCCAAATTAGATAAAAGAACAAACCCATGTGTGTAAGTAAAAAGATATTGATTTCAAATAATAAATTAAATCACAATTACAAATCTTTTTCCCTTAGCCCTATGGCTTCTCTATTTTTATCATCAAAAAATAAATAAACAACAAAAGGTCTGGTGCATCTTTCAGTTAATACCGCTATTGTGTACAAAACTTAAACGGGAAGATAAAACAACTAAAAAGTACTTGTTATTAGCATCCATTCTTGGATGTGTAAGGCGTTGCATACTAAAAGTTAATATCTTCCGTATTTTTAAAAACTAAACAATAAATAGTCAATTTAGCAACATCACTTACCTCTAATAATTGAAGATTTTTACAATAACAATGACCTGAATATTAAACAACATAATAACACTATTATTAAAAGAGTTCTTGGCTCACGCCTTCATCTCGAAAACCTCCATATTCATTAGCCTGGACGAAAATTTGATATCTTAAAAATGAAGATGACGCAATAGTTTAAAACGAACATACTATTTTATGACAAAATTAAGTTCTTAAATTTTATTCTCAATCAATCAACTCTTTCTAGAAGAGAGTATAATTTTATCGACAATGGTTATCAAATAAGATCAAACCTTTTGGTATTTAATGCTTTGAGAAATAATGTTAGTGAAAGTAATAATCAACTATTGTCAACACATCCCTGTTCATGGACAATTATTTTTCCTGCGGTCACTCACGAAAAAATAAGAAAAAAATATTTTCTTGCATAAAATAATGATGAACAAAGAAGAAATCAAAACCAACAAATCAAAAAGAGCACATATATGATGCATTTGAAGTAAAATTAAGTCGTCTAAATACCTAAATTATATGAAGAAAAAAAAAACCTTTAAATGTGGTAAATTCAGCAAGCCATGTATTTTATTTTTGGTAGAATATATGATTCGAGTCACATATAGTCAAAGGAGTACCAAAACACATCAATTGCAGTATTTAAATCACCAAGCAACCCATACTCTATAATCGTAGCATTCCATGGATAGGAGTTTTCTTTTAGAAGTCTAAATAAAAAAGGAAAGAGAAAGAAAAGACACCATTTCTCATTTGTTTCTTTTTCCTCTTTTCTGTAAGCTGTGCTCATCATCCTTGTGTTTCATTTGTATATAACAATTTGTATACGTTTTTTTGCGCGGATTGGCCTTCTTTTGGGTGGTCTTTTATTTTTTCCCCTCAAATTGGTGGTCTTTAATATTTACCTTTCGCTTAACACCCAGAGGTCCTGGTTTTTTTTTTTTTTAAAAAAAATAAATTGTTTTTATTACATAAGGGGTAGGAGAAGAGGAAATGGGGAGGGGATTACAATGTGGGGATTCGAACCCTCACCAACAAGGTGAAAGTTCAGGTAGCCAACCAACTGAGCTACTAGATCCCTACAGGTCCTGGGTTCGAACCCAGACTCAATTAAAATAAAAAATCGCAAGGCATAAGTTGGGATTTGCAGGGCAGAAATTGGGATTCGCAAGGCATAAGTTTACCTTAAAGCAAGCTTTTACCCAAAATTAGTCCTTAAGGCAGATTTGCCCAAAGTTAGGCCTTAAGGTAGAGGTTTGCAAAATTCCACAATTTTTTTTTTTTTTTTTTTTGCCTTAAGGCATAATTTGCCCTGCGAATCCCAACTTACGCCTTGTGATTTTTTTTAAAATTTTTTAATTTAGCGGGGGTTCGAATCCGGAACCAAGAGGCTTTTAGCGAAGGACAGAAATTAAAGACCACTGATTTGAGGGCCAAAAATTAAAGACTACCCACAACGAAGGGGTATCCTGCAAATTGCCCATTTGTATATGCAACCAAAGGAGGGAACGGCCCATAGCCTCAAATGATAAGAGAAGCGTCCATCTTGGGCAAAAGTTTGCAGGCAAGCCTACTGCAAATAAAGTGACAAAGCTATGTAAATTGTTAACATTAGTACATAGTATTAAAAGTCCAGTATTAATTAGTACATAGTATTAATTATTGTTAATGTTAATTAGAGGGAAGGGGAAGAGGTATAAGTTTTTCTTTTGCCAGAATATCACGTCTTGGCGTCTTGCTACATTTATCAATTATACGTATTACTAATAAATACGAATTAAAGGGAAGTAAATGCTAATTTATAGGAAAGGGGAAGAGATAATAGAGTCTTTAATGTAATCTTTTCAAAGGACGGTTAGGATAGGATTTTATTATAATGATAATTAATGAGGTGGTTTTTTGGGCTTTTTAAAATATCTCATAAATGAAAATAAAAGGGATTAAAAGCAAGAAAAATTCAAAAAAGGAGAAAATAGATAAATGGCTTTCTAGGCCATAGAGACGTGCCACTTCACCTTGTCTATCCCTAACTTTATATTCGTACATACATATAGATTTGATAGCTATATAATCCCAAACGGGCAATTCGCAGGATTGCCCTTCTTTTGGGGTGGTCTTTAATTGTTGCCCCTCAAATTGATGGTCTTTAATTTTTTCCCTTCACGTAGAAACCCTGAGGTTCTGGGTTCGAACCCCCACTCCGGCATAAAAATAAAAAATAATTTCGCCAGGCAAAGCTTGGGTAAGTTATGCCGGAGCCGACATATGCGCGCTTAAGGCATAACTAAAGTCTGCCGGAGGGGCAGATTTTGCCTCAAGGCATATATTTTTATTTTTTTTACTTTGCAATGCAAACTTTTAATTATGCCTTAAGGAAAAGTTCTGCCTTATGAGGCATACTTTTAGTTATGCCTTAAGCGCGCGTATAACAACCCATTTAGAGCTTGCTAAAGAAGAAATTGCCTGTTTTGTCCCTCAAATGAGCTGGCCTTTAATTATTGTCCTTTAAATGGACTAGTCTTTAATTTTGTCGTGTAGCAATTGAACTTATGCTCATGCCTAGCGGAACATAAGTTCTTTTGAGGGAAAAAGTCATGCGATGTATAACTTGTGGGATATTATGATGCGAAAAAATAAACTTATGGCTCGCGAAAAAAGTTATTGTATGAGGAACAAAAATGAAAGACCAACACAAAATAGAGACATAAGTGCCAATGACTTGCTAAAAGGGGCACGTTAAGCAGATTATTTGGATTGGATATGGCTCAATTTTTGGGCTTTTCTGCAAAGCCCATGTCAATTACATTGCTCGTTAGTCGTTAGAAACAAAATCGTAAAAATGACAGGGTCATTAACGAGAATGCTATGCGGCCAAAAATAATTATCTGCATATATTTATTTATAAAAATATTACACTTAATACTTATTTAGAAAAAAAAGTATTTGCGAAATATCCAGTGGTTATATATGCTGTACATTTTCCGGTAATAGAATACGACAGTGTGATTCAACTATTTTTTTGATTGTATATCTTCGGGGTATAATTATGCAAACTCTTATAGTTTTAGAATATAGTCAGCATTTGCAAGACTGTACTAACTAACTATTTAATGGGTGAATTATGTAAATTTACAATAGGGTAAATAGGTGTTTTACCCGCCTAAGTAGTCCTCTAAAAGTCCCAAATGGTACCAGGTAGCCAGCTTTCGCATATAGCCAGCATTTGCAAGATAGTTGACACATAAGTAAATAAACACATTTTAAAAAGGGAAAAGGACACACAGTGGCCATTCTTAAAAAATTGGTCGGCCTATGTTTGGACTTAATACCCCGAGTTGGCCGTTCGGCCCAAAGTATTGCCCAGCGCTAGCCCAACAACCCACCACTACAAAAAAATCCGACTTTTTTGGCAACTAAAGTCGCCACAAACAATCAAAAAGTCGCCACTAAAGGTTCACTAAAAAAAAGATCAGACTTTTTGTGGAGACTTTAGTTGCCACAAAAACTAAAAAGTCGCCACTAAGGATCGATGAAAAAAATTCATATTGAACCTTCAAAAAAATATTCCAAAATATGTATAACATGTGTGTAATTAGTAAGTATACGTTAAATTGAGCTTTCAAAAAATATTCCAAAACATGTATAATTAGTAAGTATACATTGATTATACATTTATTAAACAAAAATTATACAACAATGATACAGTTTCTACACATACTGTAGGGATACATATTCTATAAAACAACGATACAATTTCTATACATATGATAGATTTTCTATACAACAATGATACAATTTTATACGTATACTGAAGTATGTTTAAAAAAGGCTATGAAATGAAATTTGTGCCCTTTTCCCTTTAAAAATGCAGCAAAGTAATTGAGAAAGTTTTTATGGAGTTCAAAAATTATACAAGTAAAAATCTATGATAGTGTCCTGAAGTTCAAACAAACTTCAGAACCTAGACTTCAATAAAGGGGTGTCTACTGCTTTGTTAATTATTACTTAGTTCTTACTAATTTTCAGTTATTTTGCAAGCACTGGCCCGAAAGTAAGTACTTGTGAAAATCATCTAAGAAAATCCGAAGTCATTCAAGCTTTTTAGTTTTCGATTTTACTAATATTGATAGAAAAATCAGTTTTTGTTACAATTTAGTTTTCAAAAAATCCTTTTGGCTTAATTTTCAAACACCTAAAGAACTTGGTTTTTGTTTTCGAAAACATTTTTTCTAACAGCCGTAAGCTACACAATATATGGCATGTTAAGTTAAAATTATTGCAACTCAAAATCCACTACTTGTGAAAGTTGGATCCTGAATTCCAAGAAAATTATTTCCTATACCGACAAAATTTACTGTATTTCATTTTACATCAAGTATTATTGTCTCTCACATCAATTGTTAAAAAGATAAAAAGCAACTGAAAAGGATACATAATTAAACACATTTCCTTGTAACCGAAGACAAGACATAACTGAGTTTAATCCTCCTTTTTCTCCCACTTTTCCCCTAGGGGATTTCTTTTTTCCCTTCCCTAGGAAGCCATTTTCCCTTCTCTTTATTTTGTCATTTTCTTTACTTTCGGCAATAAAGTTGAAATGAACACGTAAGGTAGACGTCGCATATTATTTGATAGCAATATATCTTCCTTTCTAAAAAAAATCTATTTGATAACTATCTTTTTTTTTTTAGTTTAAATAATATACGTGGCAAGTGTAAATATTATTTACACCATCAGATTTTAGCCACGAAAATCATATTTTAATTCCTCATTTTATAATTGTAAGAATCGTGGGTAAAATATTTTTATTTTTCATAGCTAATTATTAAGTTTTGCCACGAGTTGAAACTTCTCAATAGTTTTAGCCACGGAGCTAAACGAGTATTTTTGCTCCAAGTTATAAAAATTGTGGCAATAGTTAAATGATATAGCCACAAAGTTTTAGCTTTTATAAAATTTCGTAACTAATTATTAATTTTTTTTTGCCACGAGTTGAAACTTACTGTAGTAATAGTAACCTTTTAGCCACAAAAAAATATTTTAAACTAAATATTGTAGCTAAATAAGTATTTTTTGCTTCAGGTTATATGAAATTATGGCAATAGTTAAATGATATAGCCACAAACTTTTTGTTATAACAAAACATCGTAGCCAATTAAATATTAAAACTTTATAGTTTATCTTTTAGCCACAATAAATTATTTAACTTATAAAATACGTGCTAGTTATAAGAAATTATCAATACTTAATTGATATACCACAAACTTTTTGTTATAACAAAACTTTGTCTAATTGTTATTTTTTGCGAGTTAAAACTCGCTCACGGCAATAGTAATCTTTTAGCTACAAAAAAATATTCAAAGTAACATATTATATCTAAATAAATAGTATATCCTTTAGCTATAATCATCAGTTTTAGGTTACGATTCCATGTCTACAATATTATCATCCTAAGTTAACATCAAAACATCTTGATAAAATCAAGATTATAATTAAAAAATTATTTACTAATTAATGAGTGATAAATATATATAAACCTATAATCTTGTATCAATAGCATAGTATAACATTTTATTTATTTAATCTAAACAATGTGTGTGATATATATCTTGTACTATGTTAATAACTTACTGATTATCGTACACTAAAAATTTAATATGATTCACATACAATACGTCGTCTTGTCTCTTTTGTGACTATATTTGGACATTTTATAATACCTAAATAATTAAGAATTATATTTTAAAATTTCAATGATATATATGATTGATACGAAGTGCATAACAATACTAACTAGTATATCATAATTCATATTAAAATCCAACTTAATATATAATTATAAACAATTTGGTTATTCATAATTACATTTTTTTTCAATAAATTAAGAATATTGTTGATATACGTACGATTGTACATGAAACAAACTATTATATAATAATTTATATTTAATAAAGTATTACTTGTAAGATTCCATATAATGAATAATTATGTAATTTTATTAATTAATTTTGTCCATTTAAATATCTATCTTGTATGATTGTATCTAACCACATTGATCACTAATTATATTAAATTTAAATAATATGCATTATTGATTTTATGACAATATTAAATCATTTTTTGTCTAAGGTTAGTTTTTTAGTAAAAAAACTTAATAAATATAAATATAATTAATAATTTGATGTAATTAAAATAATTTATGACAAACCCGTTTGGCATTCATTTTTTTCCAGTAATAATTTTTTACTTTATTTAAAGTCAATGTTTGTAAAAATTTAATACAACTTGAAGTTGTACGAATTTGGATAATATTTTTTTTCACTTTTGAAGTTGTATTTAAGTACATTCAAGCATGAACATTATTTCAAATATTATTTCAAAAAGTATGACCAACACAACTTCATTTGAATCTACGGCCAAACGCTTACTTAGTATGGTATATAGTATGTCTCTTCTTTTGTGACTATATTTAGACATTTTACAATACCTAAATTATAGTGTATTTTAATAATATATATGCTGTCTAGTATATTTTATTAAATTTCTTTTTAAATACTTTAAAGGGTCTAATAATAATATTTGAATATTTAACTATGTTAGATTTAAATAACTATTTCTGTTTTTGGATATCCAATTTAAATAAATAAAAGTGATTTAATCTTAATGCCAACTACCACTTGGATGGTCACGGTCCCTGTTCCCGTCTAATCACAGTCTTGAATTTTTGACCGAAATAAGCCACTATTTCAGTCAATTCAGCAAAAATAATACTTTTTTTTTAAAATTTATACAATGGCTAATAAATTCTTTTTTATTACACAATGGAGGGCAAAGTGATGTCATCTTTTATTAGATCTACATCGACAAGAGCTTTTGATGCAATTATTTTATTCAAAGAATTGACTTTTCTATTTCATATTCGCAAAAAGTTAACTCTCTTGTTATTTATTAGGAATTTTGTTGTTCATGTTAATATTTGTATGTGTCACCGTTATTGATCTAGAAATATGTTTGTTTCTTAATCGAGATTTGTTAGAAGAAACTTTTAGTGTAAAGATTCAAATCTATTATGAAAAATTTTTCTTTGCTATCCCTTTTAAAATTACTGTGAAGGTTTTTCATGAGAAGTTAATCAATGTATTTCCTATATGATTCAAAAATCCGACATTGATTGATCTTTATAAAGATTATGGAATTATTAACGCGGCAATAGTCGAGTTACAAGGCTGCGTGGGAGGAGAGAAATTCGTCTTGGCCGGAAACGATGACAACAACAACAATGATCCACAAGTCTCAAGCAAGATATTACTATTGTAATTGTGTCATAGACAAATGATGTATTATGAATGTTTGAAATTTTAGATATGTGATTTACCTATAAAATGTTACCAACGATTTTGGTGAATATGTTGTCCCCCCTCTTCGTTAAAAAAATTCAACATTTTGCACATGTTTTTTCACCTTTTTTAACGCTCTTTCACCCTTTGATCTACATCAACGAATTTTGGAAGTATTTGGTGATAATTGGAACTAGGAAAACATCTCCTCGGTACTATTGTAAATGATATGGATAAAGCAAGCGTTGTTTAGTTGGGAAAACATGGCTTTAGGATATGTACTAATTTCTTAATGGGATTCTAACAAGCATCTTTGTTGCTAAAAAAATACCCCTTTTGTGAACTAATTTTTTCTACTTAGCAATCTTGACGCTCATAATTGCTAATAAACATTTCTTTGAACTTGTAAGCATGCATTACAAATGAATCAAAAACGATGTCCGGTAAACACCAGTGACATAGGAAAATAAAACACTACACTTAAAGTTGTATGTTTGGCTAAGGCTTTTATAAGGACCGATCGACTTAGAATTTCTTTTGTTTTAGTACTTATTCGTGTTTCTTTTTAACATCGCAACATGTTAACGTTTTACTGGGTTTATGGAATTTGAGACCAGAAAATCGGCTTGCTATGCCTCTTTACTTGATAATACAATAAATGCAACTCTGTACACATGCATCGATAAGGTTCTACTCTAAGTTCTTTTCTACCAATTAAGGGATACGGTAAGTTGTGAATACTTGTAGTTTTATTGATCAGTTCGACATTGATGGCTGTCATTATCAGCGTGCTATTATTTGGGGTTAATTTGTTTATTTTTCTGAAAATATTCAGTTGTGTATAGGTACTTTCTTTATGTGCAAAATGCTGAATTTTTTTAACAAAAAGGGGGAAGAACATATTCACCAAAAAACTGTCGATAATGTTTTATAAGTAAATCAATCAGAAGGATTCCCAATTTGCAAGAATCTTTGTAGGATTCGATTGCTCCGTGCTTTTAATTTTTGTAGAAACGTTATCGAATTTTACGCTTGTTATGTATAAAATGTTACTCACAGTAACGCACTATCCTTTAACACCATTAACCATTAATTTTCTTGCCCTTTGGGATTTTTGAATAAAATAATTCCTAATATGTTATTGCGAAATACGTTTATTCTAGTTTTGTAATTTAAAAAAAAAAAAAAATATTATTTTGGTGAATTGGCTGAAATAATGGCTTACTTCGGTCTAAAATTCCGTCAACATAGTAATAATTGTAAAATAAAAGAAAAAGAAACGGCGTATGTTATACTATTTTTATAAATCATAACACTTCACTTTATTTATTTAATAAATTCAAAATACATTGGTTGATTTTTTTTGTTTGTTTAGTAAATTCAAAATACATTGATTAATTGCTTGATTTTATGTACCTTTGCGGAAGGTATAGACTTGAATGTTCTTCTGTATCATCATGGTGAATTTGAGTGCAAACTCCATAATGATTATGCCTGAAACAAATTTATTAATGTAGTGTAGGTTATACTATTTACTGTGGGAAAAGCATTAATATATTTCAATTAAAAGCCAATTGCAGATAGTGATACTTAAAAAAAAAAAAAAAGTGAATGATCTTGTAGAATCCACAAATCGCAAATGGTTGAACTGGAAAGGGAGTTTGTTGTGAAGTTTTGTTCGAAATTTCTATTAAGTGGACTCACATATTTAACATAATTGTATATATATAGATTTGCTATTAATAAAAAAATCTCATTTTTGGATCTAATAAAGTGTTATGTCTGGTATTTAAATCTTATGTTATAAGGTATTGATTTTATATGCGTAGAAAACTAATTAACTTTTTAGTTATAATTGATGGGTTCATAACTGAAGAGTTACATCTCTTCTGAAAGATTACATCTGAAGAGTGCTTCTTCTGAAAGGTTACTTCTGAAAAGTTGTCTCGCTATATATATATATATATATATATTGGTTATGGTTCTTAAGTATGTTACCAATTATCTCTGTCCCATTAAGAGAAGTATCATAAAGAAAGTAACAGGACTTAGAAGATCATCACTTCCTTCAATCGAGTCTTACAATGAATCAACATAAGCGTCCTTACTATTATTCTAGATTTATATCGATGTCTAGTGATTTCCTCATGATCTTGTGTGGAGTGTATAAAGTTTTCTAACAAGTTTCTCTTAGGCAAATTTTAATATATATCAAAATGAGAGGAAAATTAAAGGCCTTAAACCGAGAATAAATAAATTCAGCAATCGAGTCCATTTTGTGTTAAGATCCAATATTTCAATGGGACAAAACAGTTAGGTCAGTCATAGTGGATGAAGATAGAAATAACTGATCACTTTTCGATTCTATTTTCATAAAATAATTATTATCATGAAATTTTAAATTCTAAATGTGAAACTTCATGAAAATGTCCGGAAATTTCACCTTTAAAATTTGAAACACCATAATAATAATTATTTTTCAATTATATCTTGTGGATCTCTAATCCTTGCGAAGTCCTGGATAGTAAAGAAAAGTGGGATGCTACCTTTTTAGGATTGGGATTCGTAAATATGAAAAAATAGCTATTTGTGAATTCTATCCTAGACGATGTCTAGACAGTTGGGCATCGTGAAGTGTAATAGTCCACGGACCACTGGCCATTGAACAAGAAAAGTGGTCCTTGTGAAGCTTAATTAAGTCTAATGAGACAAAAACCTTGAGATCTTAAAATTGAGCCAAAGTAAACAATATCATATCAGTTGAGCTTCGGGTATTATAGATCTAGCTAATATACCACACCCATGATGTTGGAAGAATTTGAGGTTTAACTAAGTTACTCAGATTAACTTGAAGAAATAATATGAATGTACTTAAATTGATTAATGCTTTCCCTATGTTAAGAAATAGAAAGAATATCCTAAATATTAATCAAAAATATTTTCAAATTCGGCATTATATTCTTGTGGAAGAACCTCACTAAAAATTCATAGAAACTGCAGAGTAGCATTTGCACTCATCTCACATGGTCACATAAAAAGGAAAAAGTAAACTCATATAGTGACCTCAAAATGAAAAATTAGGAAAAAACGAAAATGTTATATAATATTATTTCATTTGTACCCAAAAAATGGCTCGTATTGCTTTTCAAGAATTCATCACGTGAAGTGATTATTCACTAGTTATAAAGAATATATTTTTAGTTAGTAAATCTAACTTTAATTATATTATTCTAAGCTAGCTTGTGTACGCTAATGTCTTCTCTTTATTTCTTTTTTTTGCTGTTTCTCTTTATTCCATTCGAGTAGCTTAAGGTTTAAGCTCTATATGTATGAAAGGCTGCTCCCCTTATGATTCCCTTTTATTGGTCACTAAACTAAATATTACTCCCTCCGTCTCAATTTATGTGGCACCATTTGACTTGACACGAAATTCAAGAAAGAAAATAAGACTTTTGAAATTTGTGGTCCAAAACAAGTCTTAGATATTTATATATCATCTCAATAAGTTACATTCTTTCTAAATATAGAAATTTGACATTCTTTTTGGGACAGATTAAAAAGAAAAGTGTGCCACATAAATTGGGACAGAGGAAGTAGTTAAATTCAAGACATACTGAGCAATAAAAAATATTTACTAAATATATCAGGACATTGCGGATAATTCTTTTTAGCAACATTAATTCGTAATCTAGAGTAAATGTGTAGGTGATATCGCTATAACGAGTTTAATTACACTAAAAGTATAAAACTATTATACTAACATACTACCTACACCGATAAGTGTCTTCTTTTGCTTTTCAAGAGTTAATTTGATCAATCTTCGAAATTAAATTAGATTAGATCAATTAAATATTTGAAATTTGAAATTCAAAAACTGTACGTAAGTACTATAAATTGCAGTTTTTTTTTATGTCAATATGATAAAAAAAATATTTTAAAACTTTCGAACATAATTCACATAATCAGAATTTTGAATAACAAAAAACTGACCGAAAATTTGGGGCGGGGAGTATATAACTTAAATTCAATATTAATTAATCTTCTTTAATTAATGGAAAGTAATCAACTTTATATGACTAGTAGTTTTTTTAAGTGGACACGTAAGGTTGAAGTCTACTCCAAAATGATTAAAATTTGGCATTAAATAAGACAATAAATTTGCGTTTCGGATGGGACTAAATTTGTCTGAAGTCAATTTAATATTTTGGAAACAAGTGACTGATGGCGATTCTCATGTTGGCTCTGGCACCATATTGATAAAATTAAATCATCAGTATTAATTTAATGGTACTTTTTATTATTTTAAATAAAGTAAATGACTTTTTTTTGTTTTATCTTTTACTAGTGACTAAATATTCTTTTGGTACATGTTTTACAATTATTTATGAAAATGGTGAACTCAATGTCATTCGGGGCCAAAATGATTTTTGTTTCCTTTCATTAAATGGTCGAGTTATTAATTTTTTTTTTGGCATGGGATACATATTATGGCCCAGTATACATTATTGGCTTTGATCATATTAATTATCCTATCTGTCAGTCTAGTACTTGTCAATTTCCTTGTAATATGACCTTTTATTTGCTTGTTCATATATCAAATATTTTAGTTGAGCAAAATTTAAATAAAAGAATAAACACTTCTGTTAAAATTTTGGTAGAAAGTGTGTGTGCGCGCCACTATATATTGTTTCTTGTACTTCGGTTATCTTATTTATCTTATTTATCCGTAGCATCGCTTTCTTTTCTCGATCGTTTATCACGACTTTTTCGCTTTCTTTAATTTCATTTTGCATTTGCTTTGAACTGCTTGTGCTTATCTGACCTTTTCTCGTCGTATTTTCTCTTAAACCGAGGGTCTTTCGAAAACAACCTCCCTATCTTTCGAGATAGGGGTAAAGTCTGCGTACACTTTACCTTTCCCAAATCCCATATTGTGAGATTTCGCTGGGTATGTTGTTGTTGTTGTAGTGTGTGTGTGTATATCGGGAAAAAAAAAATAGTCTGTCGCCACGCCACCTGATCAAGGAATAATTATAAAATAAAATTAAAAAAACATTTCCATCCCTAAAACAGCTGGACGTATGAGAAATAAAGCACAACGTACTATTCCCATGACTATATGAGTTAGTATTGTGTATTTTCCGATGTTTGAAGAGAAATGATGAATTTATACTTGAAATCTTGATTTTCATTCGAGGAAAAATGATTTTTATGAATGAAGCTGAGAAATAGAATAAGAAACTATACATTTTATCTTTTGAACATCATCATAACCTCGTCAGCAGCTTTGAATATGTAATCACGAGGCTATAATTTAATTCATAATTTTACTAAGGGCTTATTTAATAAATTGTTGAAAGTCAAAATTCAAATTAAACGTTATTAGACTAGAATTTACTTTCTACACAAAAACAAAAAGAAAAGGACTGAAACATACTTCAAAATTTTGAACTACCATGTGAACAATTTAAAGGAAAATACTAGTTGTATAACGTGTTTAGGTGAATCATTTGAATAATCAGAGACCATCATATATTTGACCTACGTATAATTTAAAGGGAGAAAAATTTACTCGAACCCAATATTTATACCAAATCAATAAATGTAAAACATATGTTTATCAAACATATAATTTTTATTTAACACGTGGTTAAGTAATGTACATTTTTATTTTAATATGTAACTGTTAAAATTAAATTGTTTGGTCTGATATAAACATCAAGTATTGAGGAATTTTTTAATATTATAAATATTATGATACTTAGCTTGGAGTAGTTAAGATTTGTTGAGCATGGGCAAAGAAATGCTATAAATAAATCTTCCATTTGGACTAGTCAAGCATAATTAATTCGAGAAATACAAATGTTTGCTTCTTGAAATAGTAATTGGCAAAACCAATATAATTACCTCCATAATTATTACAGTACTACTTATATAAAAAATCTTTTGGGATGGAAAAATATTCCAGGCAAGGAAAAAGGTAAAAAATAGTTCATTAAAAAACAAAATTTGCACTTATATAATTTACAAAATAGTGTCGTATAAGAGAATGACTACTCAATTCTCTAACTGAAGTTTGTTTGATTCATCGCATGTACACTGAATCATGGGAAATAACTTTAGACATGCATCTGTCGAGAACAGTAACAATGTTAAATAGTTTCGCTTGGAGTTGAAGTTATAAATATTGTTAGATATTTTAATACTATTAAGTATTTAAGTTACTCCTATTTTGACATGTTATAACAGCTAACAAATTTTACTTTTAACGTTACAAATTTTAAGTTTTAAGAAGACTTGTTTAATTTATAAATATCATTTGAATAATCAATAGAAAAATTATACTAATTATATACTAACTTAATTCGTTGGATAATCAGCAATGTCACTTCTCAGAATTTCATTGTTGGATTCAAGATTTTAAGGTCAGAGAAGCTCTAAACACTTACCATTTCTAAGTGGATTCGTCGTTAATTTTGTATATTCATGTTAATTTTCAGATAAACAAAATAAAATAAATAAATAAAACCTAGACTACTATCAACTATGGTGAAGTATACTGTATACGAACTGAGTTTCTCAATATTTTTATTTATTTTATTGAAAGTTTTTGTAAACCAAACACTGAATACAGACAAAAGAACTCCACGTTGAGTTTAAAGCCTAGCTAGACGATAATCACAATACACATGGTGTAGTTTTTATTCACATCAATAAATATAGATCCTTTTCTCCCTTTATTTAATATTGTTTTCAAGAAAATTTGGAAAAAACAAGTTTATCAATCCCGAAGCTTTGTCAGTCACACAAAGTGTCAACATGTTTGTCAGCTTATTCCTGACTAAGATTAGTAGAAGTGATCCAAAAGCGAAATAAAAAAGAATTTTTAAGTTGAATACATTATTGGTGTAAAAAATATTTATATATGATGAGGTTAATTTTAAATCAACATCTTATAAGTATTAATTGATAATTTAGTAAATAGGTCTAGTAAATTTGATGATTAGCCTATTATTACAGGTTAGAATCTGAATTCTACAAAAATAGTTTACTGAGTTCTGGATATATAAATTATTTATATATATTAAATTTAACAAGTTTTTAACTAAATCTACTTAATTTTGTCAAATTCATAACTAAAACACTAGCTCTGCCTCTAATTAAAATCTATTAATAAAATAAAAAATCTTTACATCGTCATTACTTATCACTTAAATTCAATAAATTAATGAACTTAGCATAAAAAAGGTCACCAAGTGGCAACTTCCTTCCTTCCCACAAAAGCAATTAACCAACTACATCTAACTTTCTCCATCCCCAACTTCCACAAAACCACCATCTTTCTTATCTCTGGTTTACAGAATTATTAAATTCATCTGAATGGTACCTAATATTATAGTTTCGCTCCTGAAAATCATTCTTGAAACACATCATTTTCACCTTTAAACATTTTAAAAAAATTCCTTTCATATGTTGATGAAAATAAATAGATTAAAAAATATCGAGCTAATTAGACTTGTATTATTTAAGGTTACATTCTATATATGCTCATTAACTTTAATTTTGAATTCACCTCTACAAAGAGTTAGTAATATCAACATGCATGAATAAATGAAAGAAAATAAGGAGAAAGATGAGAACTTTTTGAATATGATATATAAAAAAATGAAAGAAATCTGTATCATTAACTCATTAAAGATGAAATGGTAATGTAAATAATTCTCTGAGCCTCAGAATATATTAAGCAGCAACTAATGAAAACCAAATAAATAAATAAAAAATAGAATAGATGCTTCTTTGACATTGACGTATACCGATAATTCAGAGTTCAGGTCCATTGTTTGAACCCTTTAAAAACATAAAACTTATGTACCTATAAATCAAATACTTCACATATACTAAAAAAGGAAAAAAGAGCAATAAATACATATACTCAACTGTGTTCTTTCTGATCAGTAGCTAGCTAGCTTAGCTAAGCTGGTACGTAACAGTGGGATGAATGAGATTTCTTCACCTTTTATTAAATATTTTAATTTATTTTGGACCTTGAAAATAAAAAAAACTTCTAGTAGAGGAACTTCCTTTACTGGATCCTATGGAACGCGCGCGACATTGAATCAATCCTATAGTGACTTTCAGATACCAGATGATTGTAGAAAAATTATGGAAAAACATTTTTATTCATTTACAAAAGACATCTTCTCTTTGTGTTCCTGTTACATCCATTAGAGCTAACATCTTCAAGAATTCTGAAAAATGAGTCAACTTCTTCTTTCGCAACGAACTCGACAAATTGCAATTTCCTCTTGCATGACGAAATTACCCTTTTGGTTTTCTTAGGTGCTGGTGGACATTTGAGAACTTTAGGGATAGAAAACGAAGGTGATTTTGGAGTTTTACATTCATCTTCGTGGCTATTAATATTATTACTACTGCATTTTTGAGAATTTTGAGGAGAAGTGACGTTGATGTTTGGTGATTGGTTTTCCAAGAAATCTTTTGGGAACTGTAGATCTTTAGACATGGTTTTCTGGGTAAAATTTAGAATTTTATGGGATTGAGAGAAAGAGAGAGAGAATATAGAGAGAGAAAGAGAGAGATCAAAGCTTGAGGACAAGAAAATGGGAGGGATGTTTTATTTTTTTATTTTTGAGGTCAATATATATATGGCTGGAAAAAAAAAGGAGGGATAATTTGGGATGCGTGGATTTGAAGGTTATAGTTTTTGGTATATTAATATTTTTTACAAGCCAGCTACATAAGATTTACCCGCCTAACCGTAATAGTTTATAACCGTTATCATAGGATATAATCTGTTTGTACTTATGGGTGCGTGTCGGATCCTCCAAAAATAGTGCATTTTTGAAGGATCCAACAGAAATACGGCATCTATTTTTGAAATTCCGAGCAATTTAAGTCTGTACACAACGTAAGAGCAAAAATCTATAAGAAATAAAGATTAGTTTCATTCTTTATTATGGACTTTGTTGGACTGTTGCATAGTGATTTTTTTTTTTTTAATAATCATTCAATATTCGTAACTCACTAGCTTGATCAATCCGGATACGCCTCCAGTAAATCTTTTAAATGGAGAAGTGCTTCCTACTAAAAATTATTTCAGGCTTGAACCAAGACCCCAGCACTAATTTTGGTGATGCACTGAAAGGTTATTTAAGTATGATTTAAGATACACAGATTGTGTAATTTTTTATATTAATAGTATAATATAATCGATTGCACTTAACTATTATTTTATTTTTCAGGTTAATATATCAAATATTATTTGATCGAGAACAACCTCTATATTCCACAAAATTAGAAATAAGGTCTGTGAACATCACACCTTCTCCAGACTTTACTTGTAGGAATATGCTGATCAATATGTTATTGTTGTTATATCAAGTATTATTTGATGGTGTAGTAAAAGTTTTATATATTGTCAGTGCACGGAACTTAAGTTCAATTGAAAAGGCCAGAAATGTATTTTTGGTATCTCGTTTAGTATAGGTATGCAATGAAACAGCTGTAGATGCAGTTTTCCACTTTTTCTTACATGTCCATTGATCAGATCTACTGTTACATGACATAGCTTTATTAGTTAGGAGTACATATTACTCTTGATCTGTCTTTCTCGAAATTTAAGGGCTTTCTTTATTTGGTCATGAGAATATGGTAATTTCCAACTCTACTTTCTTGTTTTGTGCTTGAAAGATTAAAAAAACATTACACTCAAGCTAACTAGTTAAGTATAATTTCTTTTGTCTTAATCTAGTGCCTTGCATTAATACGGCCTAGCTGTGAAGCTGAGAGATAAAGATGAATGCCTTGAGGTAAATATCAAGATTATTTTCAATGATATTAATTACAATCTTTGCTTTTCTAGTTTTAAATCTAATGCATTTAATGCAGAATTAACTAGGAAAACGTATTGTAGTCAAATTTTAGCTAAACAAGCTAGCATTGATATGCTCGTCGGATTGGTAATAATTTATCCGGATTCGATGTTTACATCAATCTAATAAATACACAATACATGTCTTTATCAACACTATTATTTTCAAATCATAGTTAATTAAGTATATTTCATCACTCAAAGGTGTGACCTACTGGTCAATAAAGTGAGTTGATAACCATTAGATCTTAGGTTTAATTCCCAATTGAGGCAAAAAAATACCATGTGCTTTATTATCAGATGTTTAAGCCTTGTGGATAGAGTTTTACCCGATCTCTGTGTTGATTGAAGGTAACAAGGTGTCAAGCAAATTACCGAGGCCAAAGGCCAGTGTTCCCGCTTTTTTAAATGCAATGTGAGTAAAAATTTTCGTGGTTGATTCTTGAGTTATACTACGAGTATATATTACTACCTTTTTTTTTCTTTTTCCTACCGACTATTTGGTGCATGAGTCACATTTCTTTAATTGATTGATGGATATAAAAGAGCCACCGGCCTTTTTTCTTTTTAATCTTCAATCGGATCCCCACGTCTTTTACGTCAACCGTTTCTTAGCTAGTATTGAAAAGTACACTTGACTAGTCTTTTAAAATCTATTAATTTTAATCAATGTATGAAATGAAAGTGTTTAAAACGCTTAAAGGTGAAAAATGATTGGCATATTTTTCCAAGAAGAGCGGACGCAAAATTAGGTACAAGTTCACACGAATTTAATAGCTTTTGTTTTGACCTTGTATTTGTATTAAAAAAAAAAGAATTCATTAAACATGTATAAATATCTAATTATGAATACAATATCTAAAACGATTTATAAATTCAATGACAAGTTCAAAGCACATAGACTTCAAATTCCGCCTCTGATCTGACGATTTTTGAAGATCAAATCTTTCAATAACAAATATAAACACACGAATAATTTTCCAAATACCAAAATTCAAAAGCTAATATAATTACTCAACAATAAGTCAAACCAACCAGTTACACTCTTTACAATCCAAATATCAAGAGGTGCTCTGTATATAATTGTTTTTTTCTTTAGGTGAATATCAATTAGAATAGAAAGTAAAGTCTTAAGAATACGTACCGCATCCTCGAATCCAAACTCATTACCAGCTGAATGGACAATAAATCGACACTATTTGTACAAATGTAGGTTATGCGCCACTAAATTTAACAATTTTTTTTCTTACCTAGGATATAAAAGAAAAAGTATATAGAAATACAGAAGAAGAAATAAATTTTAAATTCAGGAGAACAGAAAAGGGGGACAAGGAGAGGAAATCAGAAGATTTTGCCTGTGACATCTGGTCTGATATGAATTCATGAATTTTACTTTTCTGTGATTGCAGTGTGGAAGTTTACAACTAACGTATCTACTTTTGAGGAAAAAGAGGGTAACTATATCTACTTTGGGTACATCATATTCTCTCGTTTTCATCTTTTTTCTAATAACTTTTCTTCATTCTACGGTCCAACCAAGTAAATCAAGACCGCTTTGGAGTTCAGAAAAAAAAAAAAATAGAATGAATGAGAGTCCTTCATTAATTAGAAGTTTCTAATTTTTTTTTAATCGAATTTATATCACTAAACAGAGTGTCTAGTGGCCAAAAAAAAAAAAAAAATCCTCAACAGGAATACGTACACAGGGGCATATCTATATTGATGTTCATGATGCACATGCACCCATCCTCTTAACTAAAACTCAATATATTTGTGTTGATATTTTACCAATATGGACTTATATTTAACGCAGTGAACCCATTCACAAAGTGAACTGGTGGTGCACTAGTTGACCTTGACATCTCAAGGCTCATGTGAGGCCTCATGCCCTCATATGGACGTAGTATATTATTTGCTTGTTATGCATGTGGGTAATTGTGCTTTTATATTTTTTATAAAATAATTATATATTTTTGTATAGTAGTGCACCCATCGTCATAAATTTCTGGATCCACCTCTATACGTACAAGAAAGAAAGCCGAGGCTAGGTTTTTCCTTATCAATCTTGTAGATTTCGACTTCAAACTTTGATAATGATCTCTTTTTTTTTTTACGCACGTCTTTCTCCCTAATAGCTGCTATACACAATACAAAGCTAGAATTACTCGGACCTATGAATCTGAATAGCAGATGATTATAGTAGGAACGACACCAGGTAGATGCTTTTGATAGCCGCATCATGATTTAAAACATAATATGTCTTTAAATTATTTTAAATTGGTCGAATACATTGTCAATCGTTTTTTTATCGCACAATATATTTTATGTGTATTTGTGAGTTAAACATACACGAAAACATATTAAATCGGGAAAGGTAGCTATGTTTGGTAAATAAAAAAGTATTGTTCCTATTAGGAAAGTTCCTATAGGTCAATTTTTTTTTTATCGAATAATTTCTTTTCGAAAGACGTAGAAGGTTAAATTAAACCAAACACATAACCTCAATTGTAAATGTTTCGAGATTTCAAAGAAAATTAATCATTAAATATTATTATCTTATTGTTTGTTATAATAAAATGTGTCAAATTTTACAGTTTTTAAACAAATATGTAATTGTGAAATATCAAAACATCCATTAAATTATTACATCTTGATGAATTATTTGATATATAGTTAAATATAAATTTTGTTTTGAAATTTGCTAAGCGCATATCCATAATCGAAAAGAAGTTTTGATTTCAGTTATTCTCTTGTTCTTCACAAAATATAAAAGCTTAAGCTCAAACCTGTATATCTGAAATTAATTCTCAAATGGTTAAATTTCAAAAAAATTATAAATTTCTAACTATGCTTTAAATAAGGTCCTAAAAAGACTGTTTGTGCACTAACCCCATGATTATAATTTTAAGTCAAATTGGAGGTTAAGGCACTTCCGCAGTATATTCAAGAAAAACTCGATGGCTTGGTAGGACTTTATCTTCCACTTTATCTGCTTATTGAATTGTCTTTTTTCTAGGTTTCAGTGTTTTAATTATTGAACGAAAAAAACAAAACAAAAAAAAAAAACTTTAACTGGATTTTACTGTTTTAAAGCTTTTCCGGAAGAAGACAGGGAAACACATTCCCGATTAAAACTAGTGCTCATAACTTCCATGACAAGACCGTGGAGTCTTTCCTATTTTTTGTAAAGTGCGTTATCAACAATGTTTCCACAATATCAATAGATCATACATGAACCTTTTTTAAATAATGCACTTATCTGATCTTTTTAGCTTTTCATTCTTAGACACCATTAAATTGGTCCATCGATTAATCTTTAGCATATCTTCTCGTAAAAGTTTTTGGTAAGTGAAAAATATTTTTTTCAAACGTTTATTCTTGATGCTGCAGTAATACAAAAAGCATGTTATAAAGAATGGAGGGATTACAACTAATTTTTTTGTCAAGTAGGTTATCTACGTTTCTATAATATCAATTGAACACACATAAAGCTTTTTTCAACTTTAAAAATGTCCTAATTTGATGCCTTTTTTTTTTTTTTAGGTTTTCTTACTATTGGAACCTATCAATTTGGTTGCATATAGTTTAAATTTGTTTAGGATAAGGCCAAACATTAAATGATTAAAGAGCAAAATATATTCTCTCGATGAACGATTTTAAAAAAGATATTATTAGAAGTCAGCCAGATAAACCTGATGACATCTTTTTATTCCACCATAAAACTTTGGTAGTCACTATACTGATGTTTCAATACATTTGCACTATGTAATTGACAATTTACTTTTATTTCATTAAACTTGAAGAAATACAATATGGAAATGTGGGGACACTGAAAAAATGAGAATCAAGTGCTCCTTCAGCATGCTATTGATGACAAAATTCTTAATGTCAGTTAGGTTACACGCAACAATATGATACGGCAGCTTTCTATTTATTGACATTGTCACAATGTCTTTCTGAAGAATTCATAAAAATATATACTACTAGAAAAATATAACACGTTATAGACAATTATGTGTCTCTGTTTATATGGGTCCTACGCGATTTATAAGTTTCCACATGACTATCTTCTCTTTAATCTTTTCATCTAGAAGATACTCTAGGATATTTTAAGCTAAAATTCTGGAGTATGGCTATGGCCAATTACACTTTGCATCCATGGGTTTGATTTTAGAATGATATTGATATGAAAATTCACCTTAAATCGAACTCAATTCCAAAAGGTAATTCATCAGGTAAAGATTGTTGGAAATCATATAAAGAGACCATTTCTCTCTCAAACATCAACATTAGTAAAACCTCACCGATCGTCCCTATAAAATTGAAACTTTTTTAGAAGAAGAAAGAAAAAAAGAACTGAATCTCATTCTTATTACTAATCAAATTCTTCCGTTCAGCATTATTAAATCGTCATTTTCCATTTGAAAAAAGTGTTCATCGGGGTTACATTTATTTGTCTGTATAAATTTATATATCTATTTGTGTTAGAAAATTTTAAACTACTAAGTCAAAATCAATCTTGCTTATCAGCATTTGTTGTCGCCTTAATAAGAACCCGCAAGATTTGAATTTATATATGGTTTTGCTTCTATCATGAGGTACGGAACTGAGAATTATCCTAAGGCCGAGACCAATATATATTTACTCCCACGACTTAAATTGTTTATCATACTTATAGTTGGAATTGAAAATAATAAGTGTCAAAGACGTGCACCATGCTTTAACAGATAGGCAGAAACTACGCAAATAGAATTGACAAAAAGCAAGGAGTTCATACCTCTCACGAAAGAATGAAAGTAACATATTGCCGTGAAACAAATCTTACCTGATTATAAATAAATCACTCCAACTGGGGCCAATCTCTTCAATTACTGCAGGTCATTTAAAGATAACTGTCACTAATTATTGTAAATAGCAAAATCCGCAAGCAAAAAAATATGGTATGTGTATCTATTATAACATGTTAAATTACGATAATAATATAAAAATAAATACGGTTTAGTATATAAGTTATCTTCTAGATTAAATTGTTTATTTGTGAGATTAAGTTGCTTCTGGAATTTGTAATTTTTGTAATTAAATGATTTACTGTTGTTGACCCTGTAATTTATGTATGTTATTTATTTAGCTGACGTAAAATTACAACCATAGGGATCGAAGTCACTCTCAAACGTGCATAGGATACCCTTTTGATGGAGCCTTCATGACGCTAGACGGCTAGACCTAACAGATCTCTCTCTGTTTATTTTAAATATAAAAATAATAAAAGGGGTTAGGATAAGTGTTTTTGGTTGATTTTACCAAATAATATACCCACCAAATAATGAATCTTTGCACGTGAAATGTTTCCCCCACAAAGTCTCAAACCTAATATATTCAGCTTTCTTTCTTATCTATTTATTCTCTTTGCTGGTTTTGACTAATGCTCACAAAGTCCCCCTTTGATGCTTAATATATATAGGTAATAACTCAAAATATCCCTAAACTGTTTAGGTTTTATAATTTAATACTTAAATTATAGGATGTTGTTGTTAACCCCCTAAACTTTAACATTTTTATCTAAAATACTCGTTCAATGCAAAGTGGAATGGGGAGTAGCCCCACTCTCTTTGTAGAGCTACAAATACTAACATGGAAAACAATATGCTGGCAAAAATATATATATAGAACAGATTTGGTTTTCTCATGAACAGTAGTGTTGTCAAAACAGTTTATTGGATATTAGAGTTAAGTACAATGTGAAGGACACGAATTATATTACATGACTTATAGAGGGCATTTTTTTCATTAGACTAAAGTGCGATATTTGCAGTTATAAGTTAGAAATATATGAAGAATTTAGAAAACTTTTGAGACTTACATGAAATTGGTAAGGAGAATAGAACAAATTAATAAAATAAAAGAGGAAGAAATTTTTTTTAAAAGAAAGACAACAAATTGTCCTCCTAAGGAATTAAAGAGACGCAACATAACAATGGAATTAAAGACAGCCAACAAACTGTTGTGGGGTTCCATTCTTAATACTCTTGAAAGACAATTAATGCCATTCTCTTGATTGTTTTTCTTTACATTTCTTTCTTTCTTATTTATTTATTGATCTTGTACCTCAGACGTTGGATTTTATGCCTCATCAATTATCCCATAGGCTTATGTCCCAATGATTGTGGGCATTTACTGCTTTTCTCTTCCTTGGTAACAGTAAATAAAGTTCTATGTCACAAGAAAACAGCAATATTCTAATGTTATATATATAACGAGAATTGCTAAATGGCCACACCAATTTGACCCAAATTTGGCCACACTTATGTAAAAATCACCATAACCTCTATTGTACAATTTTAAATTAAGATAAACTTTGAGAAGAAAAGATAGAAATGGCATTAAGTAAGCATAAATTATTAAATTTGACCTAAATAGTCATATGAATTTACCCCATTTGGGCCATTGTGGCTAAAATAGTGTGGCAAAAAGACTTTATTTTGGCCACAATGGCCCAAATGGGGTAAATTCATATGACTATTTAGGTCAAATTTAATAATTTATTCTTACTTAATATCATTTCTATCTTTTCTTCTCAAAGTTTATCTTAATTTAAAATTGTATAATAGTGGTTATGGTGGTTTTTACATAAGTGTGGCCAAATTTGGGTCAAATTGGTGTGGCAATTTGGCAACTATCTTGTTTAGCTACCACTTTACTCCTTTGTTATCGAAGTTTGCTTAAGATTAATCCCAAACTTTTAATAATCCTTCTTTTATATAATATTTTGTCTTTCCGTTTTCTTTTTTCAGATTATCTTGGGAGCTGGCCAATCAGCACTAGAAACCAGAAAAAGGTATATTAATTCAACACAAGATCGATCTTGAGATATTTAAGGTTATTCTGGCTTTCATGTCACTAAAGAGAGTAAGAAAAAAGGAGGACGTATATAGCCAATGGCCATCTTAACCTTTTCACGTCTTTGTTTCACTGGTAGTTTGTGATCTTATTTATGCCAAAACACTACTTAAAAGAGTTTAAGTTCTATATGTACTGATTGTATAAAATATTTATACAATTAATTTATTTATTAAGTAATTATATATAAATCATTTGATAACTATTCATTAATTATCTGATAAAATTTGTAATTAACATGCTATCATAAATTCATAAAAAAAAAAAAAAAAAACTAAGTTTATTAATTGGGGGGAAATTGGCAGAGGATTACAAGATGTTATCTCATGCTAAAAATCATTAATAATGTATATAAAGATCTTTACGTTATAATATTATATTAACGTATATAACTTAAATCCCGTTTAAAATTAAAAGATGTCTTAACTTCTTTAACTACCAGTACTTTATTCCTTGCCATCACAGTTTGCTTAAGAATCCTAACTTTTTATCCTTTTTCTTTTTTCTTTTAGAACTATCTTGGGAACCTATCAGCCCAACAAACAAGAAAAAGACACAAGAGTTCAACACAATCTTGCCGTATGAATATACTTAGTGTTTTTTTTTTTTTTTTTTTTTTGGTTGTGTATGTATCACTTCACTAAAGAGAGTTAACAAAGAAGGAGGATTTGACCATATTTTTTAATCTTTTTGTTGCAGTTGCCATATGGGTTCTTTTTGCTCTACGCTTTTAGTTATTTATGGTGTGTTTGGTCGGAAGAAAAATGTTCTTAACTGAAAATGTTTTTTTTTGAAAACACTTTTTTGGAAAATAAGTGATTCTTTTATTTTCGTTTTAGTTACTAGGTAAATAAGTAAAAAGATATTTTCTCAAAAGCATGTGTATGTAATTTAGGAAATACTATGGCCGGGAGTCGAGTGGGAGGAGGTGCGAATCAAGTTTAGGAAGGAGATAATGAGCACGGAATACCATTTATAGAATTTGCATTCTCTACTACTACTAGAAAAAAAAATATTATTTTCCAAAAATATTCTTTTAAAGAATGTTTTAAAAATAAATTTATCGCGACCAAACATGAAAAAATTGAACATATACCAAACACGCCTTTTTAAGTAGGCAATATTATACCTGTAGCCTATGGGACACTGTTATGAATGAGTTATACATGATTCGACACCCAAAAGACATAGGGGTAATGAGTAGTTACATAATTACATGTATTATGGGCTGTACTTGTAATAATGATTCATCTTTCATTTTCAAAATTCACTTCACCTCCCATGTGTTATGGGCTGTACTTGTAATAATGATTCATCTTTCATTTTCAAAATTCACTTCACCTCCCATGTCTATTGCACATGTGGTGGCTAGTTAGACGCTACTGTAGAACAAATCATTCTTTACCTACTTTGAACAGTTGACAATATGCTTTGACCTATAGTAAAATATTATTTTCTGTTTTTTAAGGGTACTAATTAAACTTAAGAGTATCACCTATAAATATTGCATTTGAGTGACCTAATGACATAAAGTCTTTTTTATTCCGTCAATACATAAAACTTATGCTTTTAGAAATTAAATAATCAAGTGGTGTACAATTACCATAGCAATATAATTGTAGTGAACCTTGTTACTTCGGTAATAATATTTCTTATTTACCATAGCAATTATCAAATGAATTCTTCACGGTGCATGATGTCAAAAGTCAGTTTAATGTAGGATGATTCTATCTACTTTTGATTTACTTTAATTAGTGTACAGTAAATAATTGTAAACTAAAAACTTATTTTATATTAAAGTGCTTCAACAATCAATGTATGTATAAAAGAATTATCTTTATAAGAACTGATCTTAATAATTGCGAATTGGCTATTATCGCTATGGGCCAAGAAACCTAGAGTGATCCCATCAATGCATGTAATGGGACTGAAGAAAACAAAACCAAATGGGCCTTCCTTCCTTAGGATCCATTTTGCTGTTATTTTCAAAGACATAAAAGATGCAACACATAGACGAATCCAAATTCTCTACTCTTAATTTAGTTATGGGATAAGATTTTGAAAGAAATAAATTGTATGGATATAGCACGTGTATATGGATTGTGGGGTATACCGGGTTGATTTATAATTTTATATTAGATCTTTCAAGAGATCTTTATTTTTAAACATAAAAGATCTAGAAATAAAATATAAGAGGTTGTTGCAGAATTATTTTCTTATATTCTAATTATAAAAAATGACGTTGAACTATTTCCTCATAATTTTCAACAAAAGCAGCAGTCAATGCCTTCAATAACGCCAAGAATAGCAGAATATTTGTTTCCCTCAGACTCTCGGAGTTTTGCTAAGTATCTTTCCATGTTTCGCTGAAGAGAAATGAATTAACAAGCAAAAAACTAAATCAATTATGGGTATCATATTTCAAGAAAGATGAACTTAATATAGTGTGAGGCTTTTTAGAAAAAATCATGAGAATGTGATACTAAAACGGATTATATCAAATTATGCTGAGAGGGTGTTTGGGCAAATAGTACAAGATCCAACTAACTGATTAACATCATGACATATTTGTTGGAAAAGAGTGAAATAGACATCAGAGGTGGCAGTGGCAAGGTCCATATCCAATAACAATTAATTGTATTGGTTACCAAATTTGGCTAAGGAGTTACTTTTTTCGTGGTTAATAAAAATAGATATATCAAATTATTTATAATTTTAGAAGTTAAAAGTTACAGTTAGTTATTTTTTTCACATTCTAGCCTTGATAAAATTTTATCATTAATGAAGATGACATATAAATAAAATAAACATTTAATGGAGATAAATTATAACTTAGACATAAATAAAAATAAAATTTATTAAATATTCCTCCTAATTAATATTTCTTAAGGGTATGTAAAACAAAAAAACGACAACACATTAATTTTGTAACAGACGCTGGAACCTGCTCTAAATTATATCACGTGCCTAATTCTGCTCCACCAGTTCACTGCTGGACCCTTTTTTGTGTTTTTTTGTTTTTTTTTTTTTTTTTTTTTTTTTTAATTTCAAACTAGACCATTTAATAAGAAACCACTAATTGCCTGACAGCACAACATTTTTTGGGACAAAATTATTGAAGCACATGCCTATTTTAGTTCCTGCTAGATGCCAGTTAATAATAGACTACACAACAGTCGATTGTGAAAGAGTTCCACAGATGCGTCACCCTTATATGCCCTATTTGAAATAAGCGTCTAAAGTTATATACATTGAGGGCCCGTTTGGTACAAGAGACGAGGTTAAATAATCTCAAAATTATATTTAAGATGAATTTATTTTATATTTGATTGAAATAAAATGGTGGTATAATTAATTTCGAAATTAATTATTCCGAAATTGTAGTGTTATTTCATTTCTGTTGGAGGGTGAAATAACTAATCCTATGATAACTAATCCCACGATAAATAATTTTTTTCCAGCCAAACGACCCTTGACAGCATATTTTAAACTACGAAAAATTGCTTTTTATTCAAAGTTAAAGTTATATACATTCTAGTGTAAAAGGAACTTATGTTATTAGGTTACTCAAAGCATATTTATATCTAAATCTTTTTTAAAAGCTTATATTCATAATGTTAAAATAGGATAAATTACCTGTTATAACAAGTAAAGATGACCCGACAGTGTTAAAATTTCTTCCACTAACGGTACATAACCTTGTTTTTTAAATAATATTTTCTTAGATAATCATCTATAATTACCTTTTAAGTTTGAGTGCGTAATTTTTTTTACCCCAAAAGTTCATAAGACCTTGGAGCAACGGTAAAATAGTCTCCGTGTGTTCTATAAGTTACGGGCTACGTTCAACCCATGAAATCAATCATTAATGCTTGTGCATGTCAGGATTGCCTACACCACATCTCTTTAAAGTGCGGCCTTTTTCCGAACTCTATGTAAAACTCTGCGTGAACACGAAATACTTTGTGCACAAGATTGTTCCAGTTCATAAAACTTATACTCTCACTTTGGAGTAACCAAGTAGTGCACAACTGAGTACAACCGCCTCGAAACAAGTACCATAACAATATCAAAAGAATTCTTCACGTTGATGTCAAAAGTCAGTTGAGCGTATGATTCTAATTATGTGATTTTGATTTATCGTAATTAGAGTGCAATAACTGTAAACCATATTAGTAACATGTGGAGCATGGCAAACAAATCAATAGTACCAAAGAATAACATTTTCAGTTTGATTGTAGAATTAATCACTTCCTCCCAACATGGATAGAAGCAGTGGCGAGAACTAAATTTTTAATAAAAAGACTCAAAATACAAAAAGCCTACATCTGGAATTTAAAAATGAGGAAAAAACAACTTTGAACCCCTTTTTTTTTATTGTTAGTATTATTTTTATGAACCACCTTTTCTATCACGCTAAAAATTGCTCTTATATTAAGGGAATTTAACAATTAACACACACACTCTCATAGGGGAATTAATTTTACTTCCATTGGACCTTTTTTTAAAGACTGTAAATGATCATAAGTTTGTGTTTCAACATTCACATTTATGATCTTTTCGAAAATTGGAACAGACCTTGCAAAATATAGATTCTAAGCAATTTTTTAAAGAGAGAGTACGTAAACATGTTACACTATGTTTGATAGAGAGATATTCAACGTTATTTACATGAAATAGTAAAAGCCAAGGCCATGATAGTGTTGTACTATTGATAATAAAAACATTTTTTTATATGATAAGATTACATTGGCCTGCACGAGAGCTAATTCTTCTTAGGATCGGAATATGACAGCCTGCAAATAGAGTAATAACTTATAATCGATCTAAATCATACTAATATATAGTGTATATATAAATTAAATCCTGGAAACATAATGCACTTTGTCCCCTCACCCCTCCAGTACATTATCTCATGACAACCCGGAATCTTTTTCATTTTACGGGGAGAAATTGACAAATAGTATATTAACTTTTTAACACTAATTAAATTTTAGCCATCTTGTCAAAACTATTCCTTGTATTGCCACTTTCTAATACATAAATATAATTTTAACAAAAGTTCTCCTAGTTAGAACACGAAAAAAAACTTCAAAAACAGTTATCCGTTTGAATTTCATGAATCATTCTTATAGTTTGAACTGCAAAATGTTGAAGTCCTTGATCGTTCATGAAGATTGATGTTCCAGTAAAAATTTTAACTTGAGTTTGAGTTCCACTTGTGAATGCTTCATATTTCAACACCGTATGCTGGAATTGTTCCTTAATTTAACCAAGAGTAATTTTTATCCAAATTTTAATTTCATACTAAAAATATCCACTTTTCAATTACATTCGAACCAGTAACTAAATTTTGATCGCCGGCCATTCCACCTAAAATTTTACGTACTATTTATACAAACTAAACTCTTACACGCCGGCCATAGCCTGCAATGCAAACTGTAGTTTCGTCCATATCAGTAATTACAAATTCTGTCCTTTTTTCGTTTGTCCACATGCTTCTTTTAGAAAAAAAGTTGAAAAAAGCGAGCCTATATCAATCCGAAAATCGTGTCAGTGACTCAAAAGTCTCGACATGTCGTACTCAACTTAGTACTGATATTATTATTTTACTATAACGATAAAGTGTTGTTATATTTTATAATTAAGTGCAATTATCCCTAATAATTGAATGAGTAGTACTTAAAAATAGCTTAGATGTAATGGATTAAGCAATGACCTGTCCAAAAAAGTTACTTTGTTTTGTTTGAACTTTGAGTAACCATGTGACATGTCTCTGTCTTCTGTGTAACGACATGTTTGATCGTTTTATGATTGTCTTAGTTACTATTTAGACAGTTAAAAGATATTTCTTTAATATAATTTTTTTAAATATTTTTTAAATATTTTAAATTATTAATTATTTTTAGCTATAGTACTTTTTATGTAACTTCTAAATATGTAATTTTATTTTAAAAGAACTAAAGATTCTAAATTCACACTGAACATAGTTAGTTTGACCCTCATAATTCGAAACATGACAATCTTTTTGGGACAGAGGGAGTATTTGAGTTGAGATAAGTTGAATCGAGTTGTGCTAAATAACAGGTCATAATCTCAACCCACCCAACTTTTACTAAATTTTAAATGTCTATTGGTATCTTTATATTTTGTTTAATTAGTAAACCAAGCTAATAACATTTTTTTTTCTGTATTATAACTATATTATAACATATTAAATTAAAATTTTAAATTTATCATGGGTCGATTTGGACTACATCTTAATCGAGCTTTTAGCGGGGCTGAATTGAATGGGTCAAAATTAGTGAAATTAAGACCCCTCCAAATTTGCACGGAACATGCTTTCATGGGATAATTTTTCTACCCTTACTGTGAGTATATATAAGTAAAAAGATTTAGAGTCAAAGAAAAAGTTTTACTCCATTATGTCTATTTACTTTTTAGTTTAACTTCTATACATGATATTGTAAAAATATTTTTACATTGTCATATCACCTAGATAGCTAGTCGTTAAGGTTCATAAAGAGTGGGATTAATAACCTAAAAAATAAGGCAAAAGATAACGATAGTGTAAGACAATTTACGCAATCAATATATATCAATTAAATCCTTTATTATTCTATAAAAATTAAAGAAACTAAGGATAAATGACAACTAGCTAAACTTTGAAAAAGACAAATAAGTGAAACAAAATCCAAAGGTTAAAATTTGCTGTGTTGATTAACTCACCAAAAAAAAAAAAAAGAAATGGTAGTACAAATAGTTTCTCAACAACAACCACTGTGGTATAGTGGCTGGTACTACTTCATCCTTAATCAAGAGGTCTTCTTGTTCGAACCCCTTGGTACAGAGTCACCATTGTTAGGGAGTGCTTTGCCCCCCAATATGGGATTACCCGGCACGAATCCGGATTTAGTCGGGCCCCAATGCGAATACCGGACACGATGGGAAACAAAAAAAGGTACAGATAGTTCTCTAATGACAATGAGAGAAAACTATAGGGTACATATGCTTCATTGATGATTGAAAACCTATATAATTCAGAATCCAGATCAAAATTATCTGAATTGTCTATAAAAATAAAACTTATGTATCTTATAAATTAAATACTCTAGGAAGATCGTGTAAATTTTTTTATTTTTTTTTATTTTAAATCTGCTTTAGCTCTACAATTATTTACAAAGTACATCTTATCTTTCTGCTACATCCATTAGAATTGACATCATCATCAAGAATTCTGAAAAATGAGTCAACTTCTTCTTTTGCAACGATCTCGTGAAATTGCAATTTCCTCTTGCATGACGAAATTACCCTTTTGGGTTTTTTTGGTGCAGGTGGACATTTGAGAATTTTTGGGATAAAAAAAGAAGGTGATTTTGGGGTTTTGCATTCATCTTTGTGGCTATTAAAAATAGTTCTGCATCTTTGAGAATTGTGAGGAGAATTGATCTTGGTTTTTGGTGATTGAATTTTGAAGAGATCTTCTGGGAATTCTAGATCTGTTGACATTGTTTTCTTGGATGGAATTTAGGATTCTATGAGAGAGAGAGATCTAGAGAGAGGGAATAGAAAAGTTGTGTGGACAAGATATGGGAGGGGTATCTTTTTGTGTTAGATCAATATATATAGACTTTAAGTTAATTATATATATTATTAGCATAAAAAGAATTTACACTATCATGTCACTATAATTTGTCTAGTACTGTTGTAAGTAACCTCCTTTATTCATAAAATTATATAACCCGTTTTTTAATGGAGAGATACCCGTAGATATTATTTGGATGATTTAATGATGTAAAAAAAATATTTACACTGCCTTATGATACTTCCTTTGTCATAATTTATGTATTATCGTTTAACTGAATAAAAAAAAAATGAAGACTTCTAAAAGACCTAACGTATCAAGCTAATTTGTTACTACTACTAATATATATGTTTGATTCATGTACTGCCTTACATGAATTTAAAATGAGCCATGCATCTATGAAAAGAGAAAAAGATGAATGTCTTGGTTAATTAATACGCTGATTGTTGATTAACTAGGAGCAATAGCATTTTTAGTCCCTCTGCTATTGTTAAATCCTAATTTTAATTAATTGTTGTGGTTTCTGAGTTAACATATTTGATCTTCGATTAAAGAAAACGTATGTTTTTGGTAGCTTCGTCTAGGAAAATCCTTATATTTAGACCATTTTTAGAACTATAACCCTCGAATATTGAGTAATATACATACTTGATTTTACACATGGGTAATTAAATATAATACAAAAATTGATAATTCAGTGATTTTGTGAAGAGTTGCAAGTAGGATTAGAAGTGTATTTTTAATTAATTGAAGATTTAATATGCTTAGCCAGATATCATGTGAATTATGTTCATGATTTATCAATAATTGTGGGACTAAAAATACTATTATACCTACCCATTAATTACCATATTGTGTTTTGTTTGTCTTTTTGTTTCTTTTCATGGTCTAATCCATTGAAAAACTTGTAAACCAAATGTTACAACTAACATATACATGCATGTGATTCATGAGACATACAATATGATTTCCATACTTTTAACACGCACAATGTTTGTGATAATACGAGTCACATCTTATAATTAACTGGTAGAAATTTATATTTGATCCACTAGCCAAAGGAAGTTTTCAGTTCAAAAATAGCCGCTAGCAAAAATATATATCGTAGTGAATGTAATCTATTTTCACCAATATGAAAGTGTTTTAAAATGTTTTAGATTTAGTGATACCATTTCAAACAAAATTGAACTTTTTAAATTATTTG
Organism: Lycium ferocissimum; assembly: GCF_029784015.1. Lineage (NCBI taxonomy): Eukaryota > Viridiplantae > Streptophyta > Magnoliopsida > Solanales > Solanaceae > Lycium > Lycium ferocissimum. Next base: position 7,116,597 of record NC_081347.1, read on the forward strand.
GCCAAACACGAGTTGTTACCGAAAGTACTTTTTCAGAAATTCCATTTGACAATGCAAATGCTCTAAAATAAGTAGATTTTGAATGTATTGTATGTTCATCAATCAAAAGATAAATTAGAAGTAATAATAAAAGACAGAAGAAATGATAATTCCAAATTATGAGAGTTAAAAAAGGGTGGAAGGGTTAGGGGGCTAATCTAAAGAGAGAATCTATCGGATCTGAAAATCATAGTTTTCACTTTTTGGGGATTGCTGTATGGAAGTGGAAGTTTCCAACTTATGTTTGAGGTGAAAAAAAGTTCACTTCGACATAAGTCATAAAAAAAGAATTTTTTTCTTATCTACTTCGACATAACATATATCTTCTTGGAACTTTGATTTATTTAATGAAACCTGACACATCTGCCCCTAATAAAATATAAAACGAGGTTTAAGATGCAATCTTGTTGTTGCGATTTCACCTTATATTATGAGATGAAAGGTTCGAATTCAGAATTTCAACATAGAACATGAATTTATAGTAACAGAATTATTAAAATTATATACTAACAATTATATTTTGTTCATAATTTCAAAATTTTAATAAGTTCAGTGCTAAATTTTAACGATAGAACCCGTCAAGTTTATTAATTAAAAAAAAATAAAAAATCGTCTGCCTCCATTGCTATCGTGAGTCCACCCTTGAGAAAAAACAATAAAGAGAAAAGCAAGAAAATTAATAGAACTATTTAAAATAGGATTGAACTTACACTCTTCAAAACATACTGTTTCGATTTAGTCTTCCGTGTCTTACTTTCAATTTTAGTGTTTAAAAAGAATGTTAGTTTCTATATTGGTAGCTCTCTAGTCTCTAGTCCCAACACATCCCATATAACATATTTGTAATATATTTAAGACCACAAGCTCAAGGTGCATTTTCATACATTACTCGCACACATTTTAAAACTCCATCCGCAATTAAATTAAACACATAAAATGAAAAGAAAGGAACAATTTTTTCTCTCTAATAAGTCTAGAGGTTATGTTCAGGTAAAACTTGAGTAGAACTAGCAAGGTCCTACCATACTAGAGAATCACGAGTAAATCTTCTATTGCAAAAGTAGTTCCAGAACTCAATTATTGTTTTACTTATATGTGTGTTAATTTGTCCTCTATACATTTTATTAAACCTCAAGGAAAGTGCACCTCGAAAAGTATATAGGGACAACAAGAGTCTTTCAGTATAACCTATATTTAATGATAACAAAAAATTCTTTATGTTCCTGTGATTACACGCAACAATATGATACAGAATATGTCAGCGCTGATTTCGTTAATCTTTGCCTACAACATTTATTTCTCATTTTTATAGCTCATGCATGTTGGAAATAACAATCCAGAATCACAAGTAAATCATTAGACAGTGATATGAATTAACATAAGAATAGTAGACACTTGGGAGGAAGTGGATGTTAAGTACGAATCTTGCTCTTTATTGTTTCTTCTCAGAGATGGGATAGAAAAGAAAGAAGCATTGTATCTGACTTAGGGACCACATCCTTATATAATACGTTTAAGTACCTTTTCAGGTTTAAACGATATCTTTTCAATAAGTCTTCATCAGACACCAAGAAAAGGCCAATGAATTTCTACTTATTTAAAGTAACCCACATATTAATTGATATTTACTTTATAAGTCCAAATATTTTAATACTTTATTAGATGATCAAATGGACTCCTTTAGTGATAGCATATCTATGTATAAATATATTAATATGTGAGTCCATAAAATAGAAAATGAGTAACAATCTCCCACTTGGACCACATATATTTCTAAATAACCATACATAGATAAAACTTTAGTGTGCACAAACTTTTGCTATCTTAATTGAAATATCTCAAACAATCTGGTCCATCGGTAATACCAATATAGGATCAAAGCGATTTTCGTAACATATATTCGTAACTAAGCCCATCAATGGTCACATATATTAGTAAATACCAATGACATAGATCAAACACGGAAATTACATTTAAAATGATCCAAGTCATGTCTATTTCCAACTGGTCCTACCTTATGACTTGAATAGTCCAATATCACTTTCTTATACCTTATGCAAAACCGCAATAGAAAGTCGATATCTTTATATTCAGAGTTTTCCATAAATTTTTTAACATAAAATTCTTAAAACTTTAATCTGTACAGAAAATATACTTAAACATGTCAAAAACATAAACAAAACAACAAACTCCCACTGAAGTGGCTCATCATAGAGTCCAATGACATCCATAGAAGCTACAAGCTCATTAAAATAAACTCTATGTTGCAACTTTCATGAGCGGATCCGCAATAATAGAGTTTGTACTAATATTCTCTATTGACACAAGAAAACTGTGAATTCTTTCCTTCATACAATTAGAAATTTAGTGTGTATATGCTTTAGTTTCGACGAACTTTGGATATACATATTCCAAACACATATATACCCTAAAAGGCCTCATCTCAAGATACCTAACATAACATTATTATCTAGTCTTTGGACATAAATAATAATTTGTAAGTGGTATTCTTATACATAATTCATAAATATTGACTACCAAAATGGCCTAGTAATATGTCTTTCTTTGGACCGACACATTACCAGCATGATATTACTAAATGTTTCACATATTTGTGACTATCCATAATCTGGTCAAAATAATCTTCCTTAGGAATAATTATTTCGCATAGACAAAACATGCTTAATGTTCAAATTAAATAAATTCTAATAGAGGTTACTTTGGGAACATATTAGACTAATTTATTCCATTTGAAACAAGAAGCACACATGGTATAATTCCTTTCCATTACAAATAATTGTTTCTTTTATGCGCAGCGGAAAAATGGCAAACAAAGACATCTCCAAAAGGCAACTGGGAAAATGTAGATCAATATTCGCTTTATGCAAGACGGCTTTAGAAAATTTGAAAAGCACAACATAAATCTATAGAAAGTTGGGCAGAATAATCTTTGCCAAATAATTCAAATTTACTTTTGTGTTAAAGACAATAAACTTGACACTAGTAAATTCCAACATTACCTTTGGGCAGAAGTTTGCAAACCGCATGGAACTTACTAACTATAAAATTGAAACAATATAAATACAAAAAAAAAAAAAAAAAAACTTTGAACTTTACTGTACCTTTGGGCAACTGGAAAAATTCGTTCTTAATATTTAAATGTCTCATTCTACCCCAATCAATTCCCTCATATTAACCGTACCTTTGGGCGACCGGCTAATTACCTAATGAATTGATTGCAATATTAATACCATACCTTTATAAGGTTGACACATCTTGACTGTCAAATTTAAGATACTTTGGTTACTCTCAAATTTGTAGACATGTAACCTTTGGCACTAATGATATTGTATGCCATAATTCATTTGAAGTTTTCTAAAATCTAATACCTTATAGTTCTAGGATGCGCTAACAATCCTAAAATCTTAGATTTAAGAAAGTTTCATGAGATTAGTCCTTTACTACAATATTACTTTCTAAACGAAAATTCTTCGCAATCTAATACCTTGTGATCTTAGGCTGCGTTTGCAATTCCTACAATCTTAGATTTAGCAAAAAAATTGCTTAACATTGATACTTTAAATTTCAATATCATATTCCATATGAAATGTTCTGAACTTAATACTTTATGATCTTAGGGAGCCTTGGCTACTCCTAAACTTTATTAGATTTGGAAAGTTTCCATGACACTAAATTATCCTCCAATTTATTTTGGTTAACTCTTAAAATATTAATCTCAAAGAAAGCTTCCAAATAGAGATTAATAACATAAAACAAAATAGTATTAAACGAATTGCATAACAACAATAAATACCTCCAAAATTTTCCAGAACACCCAAAAAAAAAAAAAAAAAAAAAAGTAACGGCACTTACCCGGAGGAAGTGGATCTTCTAAGTCTGGATACTGCTCTTTATTGTTTCTTCTCAGAGATGGGATAGAAAAGAAAGAAGCGTTGTATCTGACTTAGGGACCACATCCTTATATAATACGTTTAAGTGCCTTTTCAGGTTTAAACGGTACCTTTTCAATAAGTCTCCATCAGACACCAAGAAAAGGCCAATGGGTTTCTACTTATTTAAAGTAACCCCCATAATAATTGATATTTACTTTATAAGTCCAAATATTTTATTACTTTATTAGATCGTCAAATGGACTCCTTTAGTGATAGCATATCTATGTATAAATATATTAATATGTGAGTCCATAAAATAGAAAATTACTAACAATGCAAACCCATTTTCATAACTCTTTCAATATACCCAAACAACCGCCAAGAAATACGGTGAAATGCACAGAATTCTTCCACCCTGGTTCAAATTTGAATCCTGGGAATGAACGTTGTTTAGTAGGGAGCGCTTTTCCTTCTTATGCAACATGAAATTAAAATAGTCGGACAAACAGTTTCGAATACCAAATGATTATACAAAAAATACATACACCCAAACAGAGGGGGAAAATAGAAATTAGCGCACACAGAAGAAATATAAAGCAAAAACATTTTGCGTTACGGATTTAATTGACATATGCATTATCAGAAAATAAAAATAAAAATTATACTATATCGATATATCAGCCGATTACAACAAATTATTACTTTGCTTTCTAGGTTAGTAAATTTGGTTTACTACCGTCAGTTACTTGTTATAGATTACTTTAAACTTGATGATGTAAAAAATAAACACTCTGTGTGCTCATAATGCGCTACATCAGTACTAAATTTATCATTATTTGAAACGCATTTTACTGATTTCTACTTAAAAAGAGATAGTATACACAAATGTAAAGTAATTTTTACAAGTAAACCTCCTTAAAATGTGAAATTTGCAGTCTTAAAAATAAGATAAGTTATCCGCCCAACAAATTAATGTGACTTGATGGGGGAAACCTTAGTAGCTCAATTGATTGACTACCTGAACTTTCACCTTATTGGTAAGGGTTCGAGTCCTCAACTTGTAATGCCCTCCCCTACCCCCAATTTTTATTTTTATTTTAAAAAATGTCACTTGATGATGTAAAAATTTATAGAAATTAAGAGGTATATAACTTAAACTCTTTGAAAAGACATTTAGTTGTTGTATTGCATGAAAACTTAGAGAATCACTCTCAAACGTGCATTGGATACCCTTTTGATGGAGCCTTCAATAAGACGCTATACCTAACAGATCTCTCTCTCTCTGTCTGTTTTATAAACTATACATATAATAAAAATCAAGAGATAAGGGGCTTTTGATTGGTTTTAATTAATTTACCAAAATAATATACCCACCGCCCCCTTCCTACCTAATGAATCTTTCCACGTGAAATGTTTTTCTAAGTCTATTCTTCCTTTTCTTTTCACCAGGCACCAGCTGATGTTTGGTAATTTTATTTGGGCTTTATTAATACGGATTCGTGCAAGATAAAATTCATTAAAAAGGAAAGTGCTCCCCGTATCAAAATCTTTTTTTTTTTTTCCGCCCAGAACTCAAACGTGAGACATTTGATGAACAATGGAGGAATCCCATACAAAAATCCTTATAGTTCTTATCCCCTTTCATTCTTTCTTGTCACAATTTTATGTATGGGTAGTACTGTATGGACCATTTATAATTTCAAATTAAATTGATCCACAACAAGTTGTAACTCTTTATATGAAGTTTGATAGGTAATTAAAAAAATATGATAGTAGATTGCTACATCCGATTTAGTTGTTATAGTGTAAATTTTTTTTATATGTGAGTGTGTAACTGAAATTCTATGCGGAATACGTAGAAGATATCTTGAAAAAAGCAGCAAATGGACCATTCTAAACAACAAAAATTAATATGCAAAATTAAATATTAAATCATTTTAAATATCGAAGTACCTTGTTCACATAATTCGACCGAAAGATGGCTGGAATAAATTACAAATACCAATATGTAAATGAATTTAAATTAAAAAATTTACCAATGTTACCAACCGATGCGCATTATAAATTACTGTAATCTTCTGGGCAATGACTGAATTCTATAAAAAAATTTACAATGTCAGTTTATATAGCTTGAACTCTATGTACGTATACAACATATTGCAAACAAAAGTCAAAGAACATAACGGGTTTCTCATCATGAAACATTAGGGTTGATAAGATAATTTATTTGGATATTAGAATTTAGAGCTAAGAAGAATCCGAAGAGCAATAATTTAATTATTTTCTTTAGTTCCATCTCGAGTTGATATATCTTCTTCTTTTTCTTCTCACAAGACAGTTTTAAGAAGAATGTGACGAATTATAATTGATTTCATGATCACTTGATCCGTTCTTCCATCCCTTTACTACTTCTCTTAGATTTTTTTAAATAAATATCAAAAAACAAAAGAATACACTAATATTTCCTACACAAGGACAAAGGTCCATATGAAACACACTGTTGTGGGGTTCCACTCTTAATACTCTCTTCTTTTTCTTTTTCTTTTTTGGAAGGTAATTAATATCCATTTTCTTGTGTCTCTCTCTTTTTCCTTTTTAATTTCTTTTATGAATTTCATGCAAACTCTAAATAGATTACTCCTCCGTTCATTTTTACTTGTTCACTATACTAAAAAGAGATGTTCACTTTTACATGTCTGGTTTGAGAAATCAAAACTTACTTTACAAGCTAGAAGTATTTAGCACTATACTAAAAAGAGATGTCCACTTTTACTTGTCCAGTTTGAGAAATCAAAACATACTTTTCAAGCTGTAGTATTTAGCAGGAATTTAATGTTGGACGCTGTTATGATTCACCAAAGAGAAATAGGAGTTTATTTTATGTCGTATGGTTGTGTACTTTGCTACAGCGAATAAGTTAAACCTCATTTTCAATTTTATTATGTTCTTCACCTGTTATGTCTTACTGCACATGCTAGTGAGCTGTTTTTGTACAATAAATCATCATACTATTTCTGATATTTCAACGGGGTCATTTGGTTCACCCACAAGGAATGCAAAAATTAATAATACATAATATGAAATTTAGTAATGTAAAGACTGCAAAAGATTATTTCTTATTAGATGGTTGATTTGTTGTATTAAAAGCTAGTTTTCTCAATAGTATGTCTTGAAGAGGATTCGAACAACCACGCTTTTTAGCATGAATAATTGAGTCTCTTGTGTCTACTATACAATGTACAACTTAAAATAAGTGTTTATTTATGTAGAAAAAAAAAAGGTTATTTACTATATGAGGGTTTTTCGTCGTTTTACTTGTTTTAATTCATTTATTACTAGAACTTATATTCTTATTTCACATTTTATCCGCCATAAAATAATATATAGATTCAGTATAAATTATATGGGTTTAGTTATGCACAAAAAGAAAAGGGGGAACCAACTGATTTATTAATGATGCTAAGTTTTATGTGGAGATTGTTTCTCCCATGCCACCAACCTTTTTCTAAGTGCATAATAACCGATAAGCAATTTTGAGAGAATTTAGTGTACGTAAATATTCATAACCATATTATGGAAATAGATAATGTGTAAATTAGGAATAATGGAGAAAATTTTAGTTCATCATTGTGGGATTTCACTAGGTATGTTGTTGTTGTTGTTGGAGAAAATTTTAGTTGGATCTTTGATGTAAAATTGATGCGGTTACTTGGACCTTCATTTTTTACTGCTGTAAATGACCATTTTGTGTCTTAAGCTGTCAAACTCATAGTCTTGTTGGATAATTGAAAATGATCACACACCAAATTTTTTACTTATTAAAAGTATCCTAAATAATCAGAAATTTGCTTTTCAAAGTGGACCAAGAAAACCAGAGTGATCCCATGTAACAGCAAAGACACAACTTGTCTTAACACGTCATAAATGGAAGAAAACAAAACCAAATGGGCCTTCATTCTTTACCGTTTGGCCGTAGATTTTGGCTCAAAATTTTGAAATTTACAAATTATTTCACACAAGTATTTATTCCTTTATCAAATGGGAGATTGAACTATATATACATAGTAAGAAAAGTATTTACGAATTATAACGAAACTTTTCAGTTTATAAAATATAGAAATAGATTTCTTACAAAATATATACGAAATTTTCGCTCAATTTTTTTTAAAAAAATATTTCTCTGTTAAAAAAACATTTTTTTTTTTAAAAATTAATTTTTTTCTGCTCAAGGCTTAAAAAAATATCTCAAAATTAGTGTAATATATGTAAGTGTATGACTAAATTCTATGCCGAATACTTAGAAGGGGAAAGGACATATATGGCCGCTCGGCCATAAATAATCCCATCCTCTAGCCCAATTTTTCCCAAACTCAAAATGTAGCAATTAAACAAATCCCATCCATTAACCAAAACTTAAATAAGACAATTTTCAAATAAAAACCCAAACACAAAAATGTTTGAGGCGATTTTTATATATAATATGTGTCATTTGTGTATAAAATATGTATCAGTACCTATACGTAATGTATAGAAACTATATAAAATATCAATCACTAGGTATGTATCATTTTTGTATATAATATATGTATCATTTGTGTATATAATGTGTATCAACACGGAAGCCCGTATAGAATAGAAAATTGTATCATTTTTGTATATAATATGTATCATTTTTTGTATAGAAAGAGTATATATAATTCCAGCATGTGTATATAAATTCCAGCATGTGTATATAAATCAGTCTTGTATAGAAAATGTACCATACGTATAAAAAAATGTATTAAGAAATCGTATCATTGTAGTATATAATATGTATCATTATTGTATATGTTAAAAATAAATATCATATCATTATTGTATAATATGTGTATAATAAATGTATAATTACGTATAATTTATGTATAATAAATGTATGATTAATTCCAGCATGGTATATAAACTGTATAATTCTTGTATATAAAGAGTATCTATAATTCCTACATATGTATATATCTTTTATATTTTTTTAGTGGATGCGACTTAGTCGCCACAAAAGTTTTTTTTAAGCATCTCTGGTTGTCATTGGCCGTAGCCAAACCTCGCATTATTTTTGGCCGACCGGTCATTTTTTGACATTAATTAGGCCGACAGAGACTAACTGTGGGATTAGCCCCCAAACAAATAGTTAAATATGAGACAGTTTGTTGAATGAATACATGATGTCGTTTTCCCTACTTAGAAGATATCTTGAGAAAAGCAGCAAATGGTCCATTATAAACTACAGAAACTAATATACAAATAATTAAACATTAAATAATTTTAAATATCGGAGTACCTTGTTCACAAATACTAATATGCAAATGAATTTAAATTACAATTTTTACCGGTGTCACCAACCGATGCTCATTATAAAATACTTGTAATCTTCTTAGTAATGACTGAATTATATAATCTTTGTTTACAATGTCTATAGCTTGAACTCTATGTATACGTAGATAACATATCGCAAAATATATATATATAAACAAAAAGAATGCAATAATATTTCCTACACAAGGACAAAAAGGTGCATATGGAATTTAATACAGCCAACACACTATTGTGGGTTCCACTCTTAATACTCTTAGGCCTCATTTGTTTTTATTTAGATTAAGACGTCTGAATACATATCTAAATGATTATAAGATAGTTGTCTACAGATTCAATTATTTTGAATGATTTAGATCAGTTTGTTTTTAATATACTAATGCGATAACGTATTTATTTAAACACAATAAATATACAATGCAAATAAAATCGGAATCAAAAATTATATAAAATAAATACAAATTTAATAAAAAATAAGAATATTATTTGATAAACATATGAACCATTTATGTTTGCTAGTAATGATGGAGATGTTTGTAGTTATGGTGGGTGGGTTTTTTTTTTTTTGGGGGGGGGGGGGGTACGATCGTGGTGGTGGGGTGGGTCTGGGGGTAGGGGTGGGTGGTGGTGAGGGGGTGGTTGGGGGTAAGGGAGGTGGGTGGTGAATGTGGTGGGGTGGTGGTGATGGGTGGGTTTGTGAAGTGGGGGTTGGGGTGGTGTTGGTGGTGAGTGGGGGGTAGGATTGGGGCGGGGGTGGGCGGGGCGGGTAGCGCGTGGGGGTAAGTTGGGGTTGGGTGGTGGGAGTGAAGGGATGGGGGGAGATGGAGTCAGTGATAAAAATTATTCATACAAAATACCTCCTAATGATATTAAGACTTTGTTTAAAATCTTAATGATTAAGACCTATTCAGATCAAATAAGTGCTTAGATCTTAATGTAAACAAATGCACTTAATGGTCTAAAGTCTGAACCATTTAGATTTAGACCTCCATAAAGTGCAAACAAATGAGGCCTTATTGATTCTTCAAAAACAATTAATATTCATTTTCTTGTGTCTTTCTCTTTTTCCTTTTAATTTCTTTTATGAATTTCATGTTAACTCTAAATAGATTCTTTCCTCCGTCCATTTTTGCTTTTTTACCGTCTTCAAAAAAATGTATATTCACTTTTAGTTGTTCGGCCTTGGAAAATCAAAATATTACTTTTCTAGCTAGTATTGTAGCAGGCATTTAATGTGGGACGTTGTTATGATTCACCAAAGTGACATAGAAGTTTATTTTATGCAGCAGGTTGTGTCTCTTGCTATAGCGAATAAGTCAATCTTCATTTTCAATTTCATTATTTTCTTTACCTGTTATGTCTTGCCGCACATGCTAGTGAGCTGTTTTTGTACAATGAATCATCATACTATTTCTGATATTTCAACGTGGTCATTTGGTTCACACCCTCACGGTATGCAAAAATTAATAATACATAATACGAAATTTAGTAATGTAAAAAACTGCAAAAGATTATTTCTTATTAGATGGTTGATTTGTTGTATTAAAAGCTAGTTTTCTCCAATAGTATGTCTTGAAAGAGGATTCGAACAACAACGCTTTTGGCATGAATAATTGAGTCTCAGTGTGTCTACTATACAATGCACAGCTTAAAATAAGTGTTTATTTATTTGGAAAAAGTTATTTACTATATGAGGGTTTTAGGTCATTTGTATTTTTAATTAATTTATTACAAGAAATTTATATTCTTATTTAATTTTATACGTAGCTAAAATAATATATAGATTCGGTATAAATTATATGGGTTTAGTTAATGCACAAAAAAAGAAAGGGAACCGACTGATTTATTAACGATGCTAAGTTTTATGTGGAGATTGTTTCTCCATGCCGCCACCCTTTTTCTAAGTGCATAATAACCGATACGCAATTTTGAGAGAATTGAGTCATTTAGCGTACGTAAATATTCATAACCATATTATGGAAATAGATAATGTGTAAATTAGAAATAATGGAGAAAATTTTAGTTGGATCTTTGATGTAAAATTGATGCGGTTGCTTGGACCTTTATTTTTTACTACTGTAAATGACCATTTTGTGTCTTAAGCTGTCAAAATCATAGTCTTGTTTGATAATTCAAAATGATCACACACCAAATTTTTTACTTATTACAAGTATCCTAAATAATCAGGAATTGGCTTTTCAAGGTGGACCAAGAAAACAAGAGTGATCCCATGTAACAGCAAAGACATAACTTGTCTTAACACCCTCATAAATGGAAGAAAACAAAACCAAATGGGCCTTCAATCTTTACCGTTTGGCCGTGGATTTTGGCTCAAAATTTTGAAATTTACAAATTATTTCACACAAGTATTTATCTTGTTGCTCCAAACGCACACTAGTATACGTGGTCTGCAAGTAATATGCGTGTAAGTCCGGATATGTTCACGAATCTTAGATCCATTGTTAATTTAATTCAAATTTGAATGAAACTATTCAAGAAAGTGAAAATCAAGATGTTTATTGTATTAAACTAAAAATGAAAAGTAAACAATTTGTGATGGGTGTTTTTGTATTTGGGAATATCTTGACAAAGATTGTAAAATTATCGGATGAGAGAAAGATCAGGGTCATAGCTTTCGCAATCCAGAGTTGATCTTGAGAAATTACCTATTTTATTTCCGGGTTCTTAGTTGACGGGTTAATTATACTTTATGATATTCTCTCGAACTACTCACAAGCTTGTAGATGTTATAACGCCCATAT